>NC_134362.1:101856649-102146649 GCF_048569485.1 Anomaloglossus baeobatrachus
CAGGTACTAGTGGGTCTGGTTCGCCGGCGGGGGCTTGGGTGGGTCCCTCGGGTGGCGTGCCGCCGGGGGTGGCGGCGCAGAGTATTGCTACGCAGGGAGCTGCAGTGTCGTCAGGAGCCGGGCAGGGGGCAGGGGTTGCGGCCGGGTCGGACGCGGTAAAGGATGGGGAAAAAGAGAAGGAAAAAGAGGATGAGGTGGTGCGGCTAGATGATAGGGCGCGGAGCGAGGTATACGTTTGCTTCGAGAGTCCGTTGGGGGTGCATTTGAAAAAGGAGGTGAGAGAGAAGATCTGGAAAGGGGAGTATGTGGAAATTTTTTCCCTGCTTCCCCTTGAGAAGTTTAACTTGGATAAGGTGAAGCCAAGCGATTCAAAAAAGGAGAAGGAGGATGAGGAAAAGAGGAGGTATAGGCTTATTCCCAGGACATTTACCAACTGGTTACAGGCCTTTGCGATCCTAGCCAGTGTCATTGGGGAAAAGGAGCCGGAACATTGCTCCGCACTTTTCGGGTATATGGATTCAATTGGGGAGGCGTATAGAGTGTATGGCGGGTTAGGGTGGTTGAGGTACGATGAACAGTTTCGGCAGCGCAAGGCTCTGCGGGCCGGACTTAAATGGGACCACAAGGACATCTCCTTGTGGATGAGGTTAATGACAGCCCCGGCACAGCCCTTTCGGGGGGCTGCCGGGGGTTCGGGTACAAGCAACGGGTCCTCGGCGGGTCAGAGAAAGGGAGCCTGCTGGCAATTCAATGAGGGTCAGTGTAAATTCGGGGCCTCGTGCCGTTTCAAGCACGAGTGTTCCGGATGTGGAGGTTCCCATCCGTTGTCCCGGTGCTTTAAGAAAGGAAAAAGTAAGCCTGGGGAGGGGGCTGGAAAAAGGGAGGACGCCGGTGAGGGTAGAGGCGATGCTTCCCTATTTAAGTAGGTATCCGGATGTGCGGGCGGCCGAGTTATTGAGGAAGGGTTTTACTGAGGGTTTTCGGATTCCGTTTGAATCTGGGGCCCCAGTGTTTCGCCCAGGTAACTTGAGGTCCGCAAGGGAACACCCAGAGGTTGTGAAAGAGAAGCTGGACAAGGAGGTTGAATTAGGGAGGATGGCGGGACCGTTTCAGGACCCACCATTTTCCAATCTTCGGATTTCGCCATTGGGGGTGGTTCCCAAAAAAGAGCCGAGGAAATTTCGGCTCATACATCATTTATCCTACCCGGCCGGGTTGTCGGTGAATGATGGGATATCACCGGAGCTGTCAGCGGTTTGTTATGTTTCTTTTGACAGAGCTTTGGATTTGGTGCGGGCGGCCGGGCGTGGGGCCCTGATGGCGAAAGCGGATGTGGAGGCAGCTTTTCGTTTGCTCCCAGTGCATCCAGACAGTCAGCATCTGTTGGGATGTATGTGGGAGGGGGAGTATTATGTGGACCGTTGCCTGCCCATGGGATGTTCTATTTCTTGTTCTTATTTCGAGGCATTTAGTTCTTTCGTGGAATGGGTGGTCCGGGACATGGCGGGGGTTCACTCCGTCATTCATTACTTGGACGATTTCCTTTGTGTCGGGCCGGCAAGGTCTTCGGTTTGTTCATTGTTGTTGTTTACGTTACAGCGGATAGCGCAGAGTTTGGGTATTCCTTTGGCGAAGGAAAAAACGGAAGGGCCAGTGACGGCTTTATGCTTTTTGGGCATAGAAATTGACACGATGGCGATGGAATGCCGCTTGCCGGAAGGGAAGTTGGTGGATTTGAAAGCGTCAGTGCGGTCATTATACCAGGCTAAAAAGGTGAAGCTGAGGGAGTTGCAGTCAGTCTTGGGAAAATTGAATTTCGCCTATCGCATCATGCCGATGGGGCGCATATTTAATAGGAGATTGGCGAGCGCGACTGCTGGAGTGACAGCGCCGAATCATTTTGTCAGAGTGACGAGGGTGATGAAAGGGGATCTGCTGGTTTGGGATTCCTTTTTAGACAGGTATAATGGTAGGACACTGTGGATGAGCAAGGCAATGTCCAATAGTCAGATTGAGCTGTTTACGGATGCGGCAGGGGCGACGGGTTTTGGAGCGATTTTTCAGACTCATTGGTGCGTGGCACAGTGGCCGCAAGCATGGAAGGAGAAGGGGTTGGTAAAGAATTTGGCTTTGCTTGAATTGTTCCCGATCATAGTGGCGCTCGAGCTGTGGGGCTCTGAATTTTCGGGAAAAAAGGTTTGCATGCATTGTGATAATATGGCGGTGGTTCATTCGATCAATTCGTTGTCAGCAAAATCTCCCCCGGTGGTGGGGTATCTGAGGCATCTGGTGCTCCGTTGCTTGGCACTGAACATTTGTGTTGTGGCGAGGCATGTGCCGGGGGTTCAGAACGAGGTGGCTGATGCGCTGTCTCGGTTTCAGTTTCGCAGGTTCAGAAGGCTGGTGCCGGGAGCAGACGACGATGGAGCACTATGTCCGGAATGGTTGTGGGATCTAGCATTGGTGTAGCTTTGGAGGGCATTAGGAGATCGGTGTCTGAGGCTACTTGGTGCCGATACCAGGCAGTGTGGAATGAGTGGGAAGAGTTAGGCAGGTCGGAGGGCATGGAGCCAGGTTATCATGGCCGAGTGGTGGGGGTTTTGGCGGTGATTAGTGGCGATTTTTCAGCGGGGCGGTCCGTATCGGTAATGAGTTACCGGTTGTCAGCTTTGGCCTTTTTATTCAAGTTGCAAGGGGTGCGGGATGCCACGAAGGATTTTCTAGTACGGCAGGCCATGAAGGGTTTTCGAAGAGGGGCGCGGTCGCGGGACTCTAGGCGGCCGATATCGCTTCCATTGTTAGTGCGTTTAGTGGGGTGCTTGGGGGACGTGTGTGCATCCCCTTACGAGCAGAGGTTGTTTGCAGTGGCATTTGTGTTGGCCTTTTTCGGGGCCTTTCGGATTGGCGAGTTGGTTAGCCCGGCGAAGCAGGTAGTAGGAGGGTTGTTATTGGGAGACGTAACGCTTGGGGTAGATCGAGTGGAATGTCGATTACGTTTTTCCAAAACGGATCAGGTGGGGCGCGGGCGCCTGGTGGTTTTGTATGGGATTCCGGGACACCCATTGTGCCCGGTTGGGCAGGTAACAGAGTTTTTGAAGATAAGGGGAGGTTATCCTGGGGTTTTCTTGAGACACATGGATGGATCTGCATTGTCCAGATTCCAGTTTATTGCGGTTTTCAAAACTGTGTTGGCACGAGTGGGGGAGGTGCCGGGTGACTATGGGTCACACTCTTTTCGGATTGGGGCAGCGACAGAGGCGGCCAGGTGGGGTTTGAGCGATGATTGTATCCGGCGTATTGGGAGATGGGAGTCGTCCAGGTTCCGTTTGTACGTGAGGCCTCACCTGCTGAGGGGTGACGGGGAGTGATTCGGCTGGTTTGGAATTACGGGGGTCAATAGCTGTTTATTGTGAGACATGGTTTTTTCGTTCAGTTGCTGTTTATTCTTGGTTTTCTATTTTTTAGGTGTGTGCCTGGTGTGGATTCTCGGGCATTCCTTTGTTCACTGGGGAGCGTTGCGGGCGGATGTGCGTTCCGACGGTCGGCAACTTGGAGTGGCGAGAACGGAGGCACGGGTCAAATGGATCGGGATTCGGGGCATGACCTGGGGGAGAGTTCGGCCAGAGGTGGCGTACTATAGCAGGATCGACCAGGATCCTAATTAGTGATGAGCGAGCATGCTTGTCACTACTCGGTACTCGCACGAGTATCACTGTACTCGGGCTGCTCGGCGGGGACCGAGTAATCTCGCGATACTCGTGCTTTACTCGTGGTCTTCATTTCTGCATGTTGGCGCTCTTTTGAGAGCCAGCCCTCATGCAGGGATTGGCTGGCAGACCACTGCAATGCCACAGCCCTGTTAGTTGTGGAATTGCAGTGATTGGCCGGCCTGCACAGCGTCACCGAGCCTTTATATAGGCCGGCGCGCTGTGCTCTGCTCACAGCTATTCTGACAGTGAGTGTAGGGAGAGTGTCGCTGATTCAGGGAAAGCTTTGCGGCCCTTTATAGCTTTTTCAGTTGCAGGGCTGCAAACAGTGTGACCAAAAGTCCTTCTCAGGACTATTCTAGTTGTATACAGGCAGGCAGGGTATAGCCAGGTCGGCGTACAGTAGCAGAGTCCTTCTCAGGACTATTGTTGCTATATACAGGCAGGGTATAGCCAGGTCGGAATACAGGCTAGTGACCAAAAGAGTCCTTGTCAGGACTATTGTAGCAGTATACAGGCAGGCAGGCAGGCAGGGTAGTGGTGACCGTATACCAGCCTTCATATCTGGGGCTGGTGTACACAGTGTAAAACAGTCCAGATAGTGTCTGACTTGTCTGTACTGTAATTGTCGCTCCCCAAAAAAACCTGTTAGGTTATTATTGCGTCCGTGCTTGGTTTTTAAAACCGCACGTGTGTGCCTGTTGGTGGCAGCGTACAGGTGCACTGGTGTGCGTTTTTACCAAACTATTATATAACGCACAAGTGTAGTCGTGTATAATACACGTCAGTCAGCAGTGGCTGATAGTGTCAGAGTTCTTAATTTTTGCTCCTAAAACCTGTGTTAGGTTATTATTGCGTCCGTGCTTGGTTTTTAAAACCGCACGTGTGTGCCTGTTGGTGGCAGCGTACAGGTGCACTGGTGTGCGTTTTTACCAAACTATTATATAACGCACAAGTGTAGTCGTGTATAATACACATCAGTCAGCAGTGGCTGATAGTGTCAGAGTTCTTAATTTTTGCTCCTAAAACCTGTGTTAGGTTATTATTGCGTCCGTGCTTGGTTTTTAAAACCGCACGTGTGTGCCTGTTGGTGGCAGCGTACAGGTGCACTGGTGTGCGTTTTTACCAAACTATTATATAACGCACAAGTGTAGTGTATAATACACGTCAGTCAGCAGTGGCTGATAGTGTCAGAGTTCTTAATTTTTGCTCCTAAAACCTGTGTTAGGTTATTATTGCGTCCGTGCTTGGTTTTTAAAACCGCACGTGTGTGCCTGTTGGTGGCAGCGTACAGGTGCACTGGTGTGCGTTTTTACCAAACTATTATATAACGCACAAGTGTAGTGTATAATACACGTCAGTCAGCAGTGGCTGATAGTGTCAGAGTTCTTAATTTTTGCTCCTAAAACCTGTGTTAGGTTATTATTGCGTCCGTGCTTGGTTTTTAAAACCGCACGTGTGTGCCTGTTGGTGGCAGCGTACAGGTGCACTGGTGTGCGTTTTTACCAAACTATTATATAACGCACAAGTGTAGTATATAATACACGTCAGTCAGCAGTGGCTGATAGTGTCAGAGTTCTTAATTTTTGCTCCTAAAACCTGTGTTAGGTTATTATTGCGTCCGTGCTTGGTTTTTAAAACCGCACGTGTGTGCCTGTTGGTGGCAGCGTACAGGTGCACTGGTGTGCGTTTTTACCAAACTATTATATAACGCACAAGTGTAGTGTATAATACACGTCAGTCAGCAGTGGCTGATAGTGTCAGAGTTCTTAATTTTTGCTCCTAAAACCTGTGTTAGGTTATTATTGCGTCCGTGCTTGGTTTTTAAAACCGCACGTGTGTGCCTGTTGGTGGCAGCGTACAGGTGCACTGGTGTGCGTTTTTACCAAACTATTATATAACGCACAAGTGTAGTGTATAATACACGTCAGTCAGCAGTGGCTGATAGTGTCAGAGTTCTTAATTTTTGCTCCTAAAACCTGTGTTAGGTTATTATTGCGTCCGTGCTTGGTTTTTAAAACCGCACGTGTGTGCCTGTTGGTGGCAGCGTACAGGTGCACTGGTGTGCGTTTTTACCAAACTATTATATAACGCACAAGTGTAGTGTATAATACACGTCAGTCAGCAGTGGCTGATAGTGTCAGAGTTCTTAATTTTTGCTCCTAAAACCTGTGTTAGGTTATTATTGCGTCCGTGCTTGGTTTTTAAAACCGCACGTGTGTGCCTGTTGGTGGCAGCGTACAGGTGCACTGGTGTGCGTTTTTACCAAACTATTATATAACGTACAAGTGTAGTGTATAATACACGTCAGTCAGCAGTGGCTGATAGTGTCAGAGTTCTTAATTTTTGCTCCTAAAACCTGTGTTAGGTTCTTAGTGCGTCCGTGCTTGCATTTAAAAACCGCACGTGTGTGCCTGTCGGTGGCAGCGTACAGGTGCACTTGTGTGCAATTTCCAGAAACTTTGATATAACGCACAAGTAGTGAATATACACGTCAGCAGTGCACAGCATTGCAAAATGCGCAAGGGCATTGGCAAGGAACAAGGAAGTGGACGTGATGGTGGTGCAGGCAGAGGCCGAGGTCGTGGGCAAGCTCTAATTTCGCCACAACAAAGGGCCACATCTAGTCGCTCGCACGTCCTGTCCCAAATTCTTGGGGACCGCAGCAGTACACCGCTCTTGAACCAAGACCAGTGTCAACAGGTTGTTAGTTGGATAGCGGATAATGCTTCCAGTCAGATTGGCACCACCACAAACACTCTGTCTTCCACACGGTCAAGTGTCAGTAGCCGTGATACTGCACCGCACATTTCTGAACCTGATCCTCCTTCCTACCACCAGGCTGAGTACACGTCCTCCTCGGACATTAATGATCCCACACTTGGACACTCGGAAGAGCTGTTCACGTTTCCATTCACACATTCTGGCCTCTCGCCAGCTCATATTGAAGTGGGTCATGAGGAGATCGTCTGTACAGATGGCCAAATATTTGAGCAGCCACGTTCTCACGAAGTTGGCAACGTGTCTCAACAAGTGGTGGACGATGATGAGACACAATTGTCAGCAAGTCAGGAGGAGGAGCAGGGTGCGGAAGAGGAAGACGACGTGGTGGATGATCCAGTAACTGACCCAACCTGGCAGGAGGATATGCAGAGCGAGGACAGCAGTGCACAGGGGGAGGGAGGCGTAGCATCACAACAGGCAGTAAGAAGCAGGGTGGTGGCCCCAGGCAGAAGTCAGGCAACCGTTCCCCGGAACAACACGACGACACAAGGTGCCTGTACAAATGTTAGGTCTTCACGAGTCTGGCAGTTTTTTAAGTTGGATCCAGATGATTCAAAAAAGGCCATTTGCAACACCTGCCGTGCCAGCATCAGCAGGGGTACCAAAACTAGCAGCCTGACCACCACCAGCATGATCAGGCACATGTCAGCCAAGCACCCGACTTTGTGGGAAGTACAACAGAGTCGAGGAGCAGTGCTTGCTGATGTCACTGCTACGTCTTCGCTGGTTGTGCATGCGAGCCAATCCTCTGTCCATGCTGCCTGCGAACAAGCCTCCTCCAGTCCTGCACCTGCAGTTGCCTACGCAGAAAGAACACCATCATCAAGCACGTCCTTGTCCCAGCGCAGCGTTCAGTTATCCATTCAGCAAACCTTTGAACGCAGGCGCAAATACACTGCCAACACCCCACATGCCACAGTTCTAAATGCTAACATTTCGCGACTGCTTGCGCTGGAAATGTTGCCTTTTAGGCTGGTGGAGACAGAAGCATTCCGTGACCTGATGGCGGCAGCTGTCCCACGTTACTCGGTCCCCAGCCGCCACTATTTCTCCCGGTGTGCCGTCCCCGCGTTGCATAACCACGTGTCACAAAACATCACACGTGCCCTGAACAACGCTGTTTCACCCAAGGTCCACCTAACCACAGACACGTGGACAAGTGCTTGTGGGCAAGGCCGCTACATCTCGTTGACGGCACACTGGGTTAATATTGTGGAAGCTGGGACCCAGTCTGAGCGAGGGACGGAACACGTCCTTCCCACACCAAGGTTTGCAGGCCCTACCTCAGTCAGTGTTTCACCCACACTCTACAGCTCCGGAATGTCATGCTCTTCAGCCTCCTCCTCCTCCTGCGCATCCTCATCCACTGTGCCCTCCACACCAGTCACAAGCTGGAAGCACTGCAGCACTGCCTCGGCGAAGCGGCAACAGGCTGTGCTGAAGCTAATCTGCATAGGTGACAAACCCCACAATGCAGAAGAGCTGTGGACAGCTCTGAAACAGCAGGCAGATCACTGGCTCACACCTCTGAACCTAAAGCCAGGAAAGGTCGTTTGTGACAATGGCCGGAACCTGGTGGCGGCTTTGAGGCGAGGCCAGCTGACACATGTTCCATGCGTGGCCCATGTGCTCAACCTCGTGGTTCAGCGGTTTATAAAGTCATACCCAGAGCTGTCTGATCTGCTGGTAAAAGTTCGCCGCCTGTCTGCACATTTTCGAAAGTCACCTACTGCTTCAGCCGGCCTTGCCGGCTTTCAGCGCCGTTTGCATCTTCCGGCTCACAGACTGGTGTGTGATGTCCCCACGCGTTGGAATTCAACTCTGCACATGTTGGTCAGGATATGTGAGCAGAAGAGGGCAGTTGTTGAGTACCTGCATCACCTAAGCCGTCGGGAAATGGGTCAAACTCCACACATAACACCTGAGGAGTGGAGATGGATGTCAGACCTATGTACCATCCTCCAAAACTTTGAGGACTCCACCAAGATGGTGAGTGGTGATGACGCCATTATTAGCGTCACCATACCGCTACTCTGCCTTCTAAAACGGTCCCTGCTGAAAAACAAACATGATGCATTGCAGGCGGAGCGCGATGAGTTGCAGCAAGAAACAGTAGTGGGTGTGGGTGATAACACACTGCCCAGCCTCGTCTCATCACAACGTGCAGTGGAGGACTATGACGAGGAGGAGGATGAAGACATGGAGCAACTCTCCGGCCAAATTGAGGATATGACATGCACACCAGTCATATCCTCGATTCAGCGTGGCTGGCCAGAGGACAGGGTAGATGAGGAGGAGGAGGAGGAGGAGGAGGAGGAGGAGGACAGCATGTTCAGTCATCTTGTTGGTCAGGCTACTGAAGTCCTGGCTGTTAAGAGTCTGGCGCACATGGCTGACTTTATGGTAAGCTGCCTGTCTCGTGACCCTCGCGTTAAGAACATCTTGGCCGACAATCATTACTGGTTGGTAACACTGTTAGACCCACGCTACAAGGAGAACTTTTTGTCTCTTATTCCCGTGGAGGAGAGGTCAACCAAAATGCAGCAGTTTCGGAAGGCCATACTCACGGAAGTAGGCAAAGCATTCCCCTCACAAAACGCTAGCGGCATAGGTCAGGAATCAGTGGACAACCGAGGCGTACAGCCGAGAGAGGCACAAGTCCAATCCGCCAGAGGTAGGGGAACAGTCTTTAAGATGTGGGACAGTTTTCTCAGCCCCTCACGTACCACAGCCCCTGAGGTGCGGGGTAGTGCCACAAGAAATCCTAAGTTTGCCCAGATGCTGAAGGAGTACCTTGCAGATCGAACAACTGTACTCCGACATTCCTCTGTGCCTTACAATTATTGGGTATCCAAGCTGGACACGTGGCATGAATTGGCTCTCTACGCCTTGGAAGTCCTGGCCTGCCCTGCTGCTAGCGTTTTGTCAGAGCGTGTTTTTAGTGCCGCAGGTGGAATCATTACAGATAAACGCACCCGCCTGTCAACTGAAAATGCTGACAGGCTGACTCTGATAAAGATGAACAAGGGTTGGATTGGGCCAGACTTCACCACACCACCAGCAAATGAGAGCGGAATTTAAAGTTTGCCATGTACCTCCACTCACCCATGGGTACACTTCTCGACTTTGGATAATCGCTGGACTGCTCCTCCTTCTCCTCATGCGCCATCATGATGACCGTTACAATAGTTAGGTCTTTGTTTCAGGTATACCCCCAGTGGTAAATTTTTTCGCCCATTCTTTGCAGAATGGACATTACAACGACAGGAGACCCGCTCCTTTGCAATGGGAACAATGTTTTGAGGCCCTCATGCACGTCTCTACCCAGGGACAACGTGGAGCCTCCCAATTTTTGGCTGCCCTGCCTAAGGGCTATACTGAAATACACCCACTTCCTTAAAATGGACACTTAATGTTTTGAGGCCCTCATGCACGTCTCTACCCAGGGACAATGTGGAGCCTCCCAATTTTTGGCTGCCCTGGCAAAGGGCTATACTGAAATACACCCACTTCCTTAAAATGGACACTTAATGTTTTGAGGCCCTCATGCACGTCTCTACCCAGGGACAATGTGGAGCCTCCCAATTTTTGGCTGCCCTGCCTAAGGGCTATACTGAAATACACCCACTTCCTTAAAATGGACACTTAATGTTTTGAGGCCCTCATGCACGTCTCTACCCAGGGACAATGTGGAGCCTCCCAATTTTTGGCTGCCCTGGCAAAGGGCTATACTGAAATACACCCACTTCCTTAAAATGGACACTTAATGTTTTGAGGCCCTCATGCACGTCTCTACCCAGGGACAATGTGGAGCCTCCCAATTTTTGGCTGCCCTGGCAAAGGGCTATACTGAAATACACCCACTTCCTTAAAATGGACACTTAATGTTTTGAGGCCCTCATGCACGTCTCTACCCAGGGACAATGTGGAGCCTCCCAATTTTTGGCTGCCCTGGCAAAGGGCTATACTGAAATACACCCACTTCCTTAAAATGGACACTTAATGTTTTGAGGCCCTCATGCACGTCTCTACCCAGGGACAATGTGGAGCCTCCCAATTTTTGGCTGCCCTGGCAAAGGGCTATACTGAAATAGACCCACTTCCTTACAATGGGCACTTCAGGTTTACAGGCCATAATGCACGGCTCTATCCAGGGACAATGTGGAGCCTCCCAATTTTTGGCTGCCCTGGCAAAGGGCTATACTGAAATAGACCCACTTCCTTAAAATGGACACTTAATGTTTTGAGGCCATCATGCACGTCTCTACCCAGGGACAACGTGGAGCCTCCCAATTTTTGGCTGCCCTGGCAAAGGGCTATACTGAAATAGACCCACTTCCTTACAATGGGCACTTCAGGTTTAAAGGCCATCATGCACGTCTCTATCCAGGGACAATGTGGAGCCTCCCAATTTTTGGCTGCCCTGCCTAAGGGCTATACTGAAATACACCCACTTCCTTAAAATGGACACTTAATGTTTTGAGGCCATCATGCACGTCTCTACCCAGGGACAACGTGGAGCCTCCCAATTTTTGGCTGCCCTGGCAAAGGGCTATACTGAAATAGACCCACTTCCTTACAATGGGCACTTCAGGTTTAAAGGCCATCATGCACGTCTCTACCCAGGGACAATGTGGAGCCTCCCAATTTTTGGCTGCCCTGGCAAAGGGCTATACTGAAATAGACCCACTTCCTTACAATGGGCACTTCAGGTTTACAGGCCATAATGCACGGCTCTATCCAGGGACAATGTGGAGCCTCCCAATTTTTGGCTGCCCTGCCTAAGGGCTATACTGAAATACACCCACTTCCTTAAAATGGACACTTAATGTTTTGAGGCCATCATGCACGTCTCTACCCAGGGACAACGTGGAGCCTCCCAATTTTTGGCTGCCCTGGCAAAGGGCTATACTGAAATAGACCCACTTCCTTACAATGGGCACTTCAGGTTTAAAGGCCATCATGCACGTCTCTATCCAGGGACAATGTGGAGCCTCCCAATTTTTGGCTGCCCTGCCTAAGGGCTATACTGAAATACACCCACTTCCTTAAAATGGACACTTAATGTTTTGAGGCCATCATGCACGTCTCTACCCAGGGACAACGTGGAGCCTCCCAATTTTTGGCTGCCCTGGCAAAGGGCTATACTGAAATAGACCCACTTCCTTACAATGGGCACTTCAGGTTTAAAGGCCATCATGCACGTCTCTACCCAGGGACAATGTGGAGCCTCCCAATTTTTGGCTGCCCTGGCAAAGGGCTATACTGAAATAGACCCACTTCCTTACAATGGGCACTTCAGGTTTACAGGCCATAATGCACGGCTCTATCCAGGGACAATGTGGAGCCTCCCAATTTTTGGCTGCCCTGCCTAAGGGCTATACTGAAATACACCCACTTCCTTAAAATGGACACTTAATGTTTTGAGGCCATCATGCACGTCTCTACCCAGGGACAACGTGGAGCCTCCCAATTTTTGGCTGCCCTGGCAAAGGGCTATACTGAAATAGACCCACTTCCTTACAATGGGCACTTCAGGTTTAAAGGCCATCATGCACGTCTCTATCCAGGGACAATGTGGAGCCTCCCAATTTTTGGCTGCCCTGCCTAAGGGCTATACTATAATACACCCACTTCCTGACAATGGACACTTAATGTTTTGAGGCCCTCATGCACGTCTGTATGCAGGGGCATTGGTGAACCTCACAATTTTGGACTGCCCTGGCAAAGGAAAATACTACAAAGACTCACTTCCTCAAAATGGGCACATTAGACTCAAGAGGCCTTCATGTACGTCTCTTCTCAGGGACATCGGAGTGCCACACAATGTTTTCACTTAAAATCTTTCATGTATTAATCTCAAAAAGTAACATACACCAGATCTATCTCACTATTGGGTATGTGCCCTTAACATTTCCGCCATGAAAAATCATTTTGGGGTCATTTTGGAAGGTTTTCTGGTGAGTCCGTAAAAATGGCGTAAAACGCGGACAAAATTGTTCACAGCTGTGACTTTTGAGTGATAAATGCTTCAAGGGGTCTTCCCCATGCTGTTGCCATGTCATTTGAGCACTCTTCTGAGACTTTTGTGCCATTTTTAGGGTTTCTCCATGCTGCCGGGAGGTCATTTCACAAAAATACTCGGGTCTCCCATAGGATAACATTGGGCTCGTTGCTCGGGCCGAGTACACGAGTATCTTGGGAGGCTCGGCCCGAGCTTCGAGCACCCGAGCTTTTTAGTACTCGCTCATCACTAATCCTAATGTTCTCATTTTGCATGTGGGTGGAAATGATCTAGGGGTGAGGACAGCGAGGGAATTAAAAAGGGACATTAAGTTGGATCTTCTGCACCTGTGGAGAGCGTTCCCGGGTATTATTATAGTATGGTCGGATATTGTGGCTAGGGAGAACTGGCGTTTTGGGAGGTCGGCTGACCGGATTAATAGGGCACGTATTAAGTTGAATAGGGCGATTGGCCGGTTTGTGACGCGGAATGGGGGCTTGGTGGTGCGACATAAGGAATTGGAGGAGTCGTCAGGGCAATATTTGCGGAGAGATGGGGTGCATCTCACAGATATTGGCTTGGACTTGTGGATGCTTGGTTTGCGGGATGGTCTGGAGCAAGCCCTGGGGATGTGGGGGGCCCGGGCCACGTAAGGGGTCACGTGGCCGGTCTGTGGCGGGGGGATAGGTCCGTTCCTAGAGCACCGATAGTCGGTGGGGAGTATGAAGTCACTCAGGGGTAGTGGCTTCAGACAGGATTGGGAACTTGTGGGCGTAGGTCCTGCAGGTTCTGGGGAGGGGTATTTTAACGATGGAACATTATTACCCCACACCTTGGGTTGGTTGGTCACAGCCGAGGTGGTCCTCTGGGCCAGTGGTATGTTACGGCCAGGGGATAAGGATGATTATTGGCTTCTTGGACGGACCTATCGGTTGTTTGTCAGTTGGGAGGGTATACATGTATCGGTTTATGTTAAAAGAGGGTGGCATGTCGAGCCACAAGTTGTGATACATGTATACCGTTTAAATAAAAGCTGTGGCCATTCGCCCATAAAAAGTTGTTATGTCTTCATTGCAAGTAGCGTGGGTAAGAGGGGTTTTGTACATGGGAGACCCAATTATCCCTTTTAGATACGTCAAGATGGGCAATGAGCCCCATAGGGGTGAATGAGCCCCATGACTATCGGGAGGGTATAGGGTAGGAAGGGGTTAATGTGGAGGGAATAGGGCTGTGTAAGGGATTAAGGGATTGGTGGTTTGGTGAGCGGCGAGGATTGGGCCAGAGGTCATAAGGGGTGGGGAGAGACAGGGGGGTTTATAAGGGGCAGTCGTTGGCAGTACCTCCTCTTTGCCGAGGGTGCCATTTCGTGTGTGGCCCGCCCACCCGCCCTTAATGTAAAAAAAAAAAAAAAAAAAAATAAAGGAAAAAAAAAAACTATAAAAAAAAAAAAAATAAATAAATAATAAAGTTTTAAAAAAAAAACAAAAAAAAAAAAAAACAATAACATCAAAGGGTTTATATGGTGGTTTCTTGGTTTGTCGCAGCGGGGGGATAGGTCCGTTCCTAGAGGCTGGGAGCACCGATAGTCGGTGGGGAGTATGAAGTCACTCAGGGGTAGTGGCTTCAGACAGGATTGGGAACTTGTGGGCGTAGGTCCTGCAGGTTCTGGGGAGGGGTATTTTAACGATGGAACGTTATTACCCCACACCTTGGGTTGGTTGGTCACAGCCGATGTGGTCCTCTGGGCCAGTGGTATGTTACGGCCAGGGGATAAGGATGATTATTGGCTTCTTGGACGGACCTATCGGTTGTTTGTCAGTTGGGAGGGTATACATGTATCGGTTTATGTTAAAAGAGGGTGGCATGTCGAGCCACAAGTTGTGATACATGTATACCGTTTAAATAAAAGCTGTGGCCATTCGCCCATAAAAAGTTGTTATGTCTTCATTGCAAGTAGCGTGGGTAAGAGGGGTTTTGTACATGGGAGACCCAATTATCCCTTTTAGATACGTCAAGTTTCCCCATGATCACATCATGGGGGTGTCGGAGGGGTCAGAGAGGAAGCCAACTTTCTCTCACAAACTTCTAAATGTTGTTCACTGTCCACCGTTTGGTCCTCAGGGTCTCCTTTCCACCATCATGCACATCTGCTCTGGGCATCATGACAATACAATGTTACAATGCACAGAGATGTCTGGGACCCGGTCACAGCTAGAAGTCACAATAGATGCGGCACGCAATAGCAGAAAGAAAAGGCCTTGATGACCAGTTGGCCAGCAGTGTGCAGCTGGGTGCCCAGAGAGGTGAGAAGTGAGTAGTGTTTTTTTTGGTTTTTTTTTTTAATCTCACTATTTTTATGCTCCTGGGTCTGGTATAAGAAACATTCAATTTGCAGAGAATCACTTAGGCTGCTTTCACACATCCGGTTTTAGCAGTGCGGCCCAATCCGGCTCAAAAACCTATGCAACGGATGCGGCGAAAAAAACGGATCCGTTGCATAAGTTTTTCCCATGTGGCCCGTCCGGTTTTTGACGGATGCGGCTTGATTCTGAGCATGCACAGTACAAAAAAACGCATCCGGCGGCCGGATGCGGTTTTTGCCACAGGACGCCGCATCCAGGATCCATAGGCTTGCATTGTGAATCGCGCCGCAAAGCGTTTCTTTGCAGCACAGAAAACGTGCCAGGCAACGTTCCATCCGGCCGCTATGTGACACCCTGGGCAAGCCAGGGGTCACAGGTCATCACACCACCACACCCTACATCCCAGTTAGGAACACCAAAGCTACTAAAATCCTTGTTGCCTTCCTCCAGGGGCTGGTGTTCACACCAGGGGGTGGGCCAGGCGGTTGGCTCCGCCCACCGAGGAGTACACAGCCCTGGAGGCGAGAGGAACCAGGCAGATAGGGTTTGGACAAGAAGGAGTAAACAGTGGAGTGGTAGAGGAGCTAAGTGAAGTAAAAGTGAAGTAGTAGTGGAGCAAAGAAGAAAAGGAGTAAAAGTGAGAGTAGGAAAGCCTGAAGTTAGTCCAGCTGTGTGCAGGACAGAGTCAGCAAGGTCAGCAACGGCGGTGACAGTCTGGAGGGGGACTGCTCGGAGGTTGCTGGAAAGACCGCGGACGGGTAGTGGCCCGGCGGTCTGGAGCAGTATACGAAGAACAGTCAGCACCAGGGCAGGGGCCTCTCGGACCCCGGCAAGGCTAGGAGTCGCCATAATTTGCCAAATCCATCAGTGAAGGGGACGTCTGTCTCGAAACAACCAAGTCCCGATTGAAGGCAACAGTCCAACCATTGAGGAGAGACACCGCCACCGCCAGGGCACCAGTTTCTCAGGGCCAGCGCCTGCGGGCAAAGTAGGGCTCCTCCGGCCCATATCCAAGCCGGGGAGCGGGTTACCGGTGGGAACCCATCGCTACCAACAAAGAAACATTAGGTGCAGGACAAAGGGACATCACCGTCACCTACTGGGAGAGCAAGTGCAGCCGTCTGTGGGAACCGTCTTTCCAGCCGTGTGGTTTACCGAAGAACTGTCTCAGGCTGAGTGAGTACCACAGTACCGCAAGGAACAGCGCTGCCCCCGCGTCCCTGCGCCCACCAAGCCCTGCATCTCCCACCTCATCACTGGGCCCCGGGATCACCAACCCCTACCCACGGAGGGGCAACACAACAACTGGCTGCTCCATACCACCCTTCCCGGGATCCCCATACAGAGCAGCGGTGGTGCCAACAAATCACCACAACCGTGGGTGGCGTCACGGACAATAAACCATCCCCACACCCAACAACCCCCTTTCACTCACGGGCGAGGAGCGCCGCTAGAGTCCCCGGGATCCGGCTCATCGCTCGAGCCACCGAGCAGCAGCAGGCCGCAGCAGCCGCGGCAGCCGGACCCGAGCAGCAGTGGGAGAACGCGGCGTCCCCTCCTCCGCCCGCGACAACTACATGGGCTAAATATGCCGCATCCAGCAAAAACCGGACGCAACGCAAGGCCATGCGGCACAATATGGCGCGAATGCAAGTCTATGCGGGAAAAAACGCAACCCGCGGCAAAAAAAAAACGGTTGCGTTTTTTCTGCAGAGCACTGTATTGTGCCACACGGCAAAAAAACGGATGTGTGAAAGCAGCCTTAGCTGTGAAAGAAAATTTCCACTTAAAATCTGTTCAAATTTTGCCTGATCCACTCATCTCAAATTGTAGGCAATTATTGATATTGCGGATATTAGAGCCGCATTACACAGGCCATAGGCATTGACCTGTTTAAACATATTTGTTCCAGACCCCTTCCCCTCAACTACTCAGCCATGTCTATAGTTATCCATACCTTTCTGTGCTGGGCAATATTACCCATTTCAAAAAAGCTGTGTCGTTACACGAGGAGTTAGCAATCTGTGGTACTTCAACAGTGGTGTATCTACAACTACGGGTATGGTTCTGTGGCGCACTGGACTAGCCAGGTCGTCACAGGTAACACACACACACACACCCACCCCCAGACAGTTACATTAGCCAGACACAAAACCCTTGTTGCCTCCCTCCAGGGTCTGATGTTCACACCAGGTGGGGCGGAGCCAGGCAGTTGGCCCCACCCACCGAGGAGTTCACAGGCCTGGAGGCGGGAAAAGGAAGTCAGAACAGTTTAGAAGGTTGAAGTGAGAGGAGTAAAGTGGAGAGTGTCTGGGTTTGTGGCCCAGGCACTGACAGCAAGGTTGGCAGACGATGGTGGCCGTCTGCAGGAGTGGTGGATCAACGCGGAACCGTAGGACCGGGGTCGGGCGGTGGCCCGCCGGTACCGACCAGGGAGCGAAGTGAAGCTAGCATACACAGGCAGGGCCATCGGACCCCGACTAGGCTTGGAGCCGCCATCAACAGTCAAATCCGAGTGTGACAGGAACCCCAGGGGTTTCATAACAACCAAAGACCCGTTAGAAGGCAACCGTCCACACCGTGAGGGTATACAGCCACCGCCACAGGCTAGAGACCCAAGGGCCAGCACCTGCGGGCAAAACGGGCTCCTCCGGCATCCAAACACCAGGGAGCGGACTACCGTTGGGGACCCATCGTAGTCAAGACAGTACACAAAGTTGCAGGGAAAGACAGCCGCCATCACCTGTCCGGGAAGAGACACTGCAGCCGGCTGCGGGACCCGTCCATCCCACCGTTTGGTTTACCGGAGACTTTGTGCATCAATTGCTGAGTGAGTACACCCGTGCCACCTTGCACCGCGCCGCGCTGCCCCTGCAACCCTGCACCTCACCGACCCTGCCTCCCCATCACACCACCGGGACCCGGGACCACCAACCCCTACCCACAAAGGGGAAAACAACATCCCAGCTGCTCCATACCATCGCATCGCTCCCGGGATCCCCGTCACCAGCAGCGGTGGTGCCCATCATCACCACAACCCGTGGGTGGCGTCACGGACTAAATCCCCAAACAAACCACCCCCTTTTCACTCACGGGCGAGGAGCGCCGCTCGAGTCCCCAGTTCTGGCCCGCAGCGCCGGACCCGAGCATTAGCGAGCGCAGCGCCCCGCCGTCCACGACAACTTGGCGTCACGAACAGGATTGAACCCATCTACTTACCAGTAGAAGTGCACCTTGTGGTCCCCGCCAGCGGTGTCCGGCCGAAACATTTGAAGCGCCGCCATCTTTGGCGCGAAGATTTCCCACTCGAGCGTCTTCCCCGAGCAGGGAAGGCGCGAAAAGCGAAGCCCCGCCCCCAAAGCAGAAGTGCTAAAGAGAACCAAGGGGGGGTGGGTGTTAGTCTGCCTAATGTAACCGAGGCCATAAAAGCGGGGACGCCAGGACTCTGCAAAGATACCCGGTTCCTGGAAGCAGCTTGCAACATGTCCGCACCACCTGAGAGGCCTGAGTCTCCGGAGCCTGCCCCTGGGACAGCGGCGTGGCTGAAAACCCAAGTAATGCTGTTGTGCTGTTGTAACCAGGCCCAAGTACGGGACCTGCTAGATCCCTGGACCGCTGAGATGGAGGAGCTCGCTGCGGTCGTGCGGGCGCATGAAATAGAGGCCATGCTAGAGGAGCTGGTGAGTGATCCAAGCCCTTGTGTCCCTGAAGGACCGGCCGCTGCGGCTGAAGGACTCGGTCTACCCCTGGCCCCAGCAGGGCCCGCTCCATCGCCTGTGCTGGCCGCCCGTACAGCCCCGCTCAGGCCGCCGTCCCCAATGGAGGCGGCGGAGTCCGTGTTGCCCCGCCAGGGCCTGGAGGCCCGAGAGGACGCCAGCCAACCAATAGCTGGAGCGGTTGACTTAGAAGAACCGATGTCGGGCCTCCGTACACCGGCTGATGACGGGTCACTTGTCACTGGAGAACCACAAGTCTGGGCTCAGCTAGAAAATGTTACTGTCCTGCCGGGTCCCACCATTAGCCCCCTGGAGTAAGATGACAGCGGCTCGGGTGCTGACACAGAACCGGTCTCGGAGTCCGAGGAAGTGGGTGAGAGTCTTCCCAACGGCAGTGCGCCAGTAGCTTTCTATGTCCCGCGCGGCGGTGGGAACGGATACCGGGCGGCCCTCTCCCACCAGGCCTGCCATCAGATGTTTTCAATTTTGACAGTGGAGGGCGAGGCCACCTCAGAGGAAGAGGTGGAATAGGCAGCGGTCCGCCATTGCATACAGTTGTCCCCCGTTGGGACCCCCAGCACCGTTGTATATGTGAATGAATGACAATGAATCAAACCTAAGAATCATCTGATTACCGTCCGAGAAGAGACCCGTCCCCGTTGGGACTGGAGTTGTCCCTGTTGATAAGTTCACCCCCATACCCACTTGAGAAACTCCTCATGAACATGGCCGAGAACTGGCAGGCCACCCACGAACTGGTGGGCCTGTAAATAATATTGTGGGATGGATACCGTTGCCGCCTCCGGAGAGGCAGTTTGGAGGAAGGGCCCGCAGCAGAGCAGGCTGGGGCCCGGCCACCACCTGGACCGGTGGCCATCCTCCAGGGGTCAGGGGTCCCCCTTGGACGTGGGGTCCCCTGAAGTGACAGTCGGGTGCGAGTTACCGTACCCGTTCCCGCTCGGGCAGCCTGAACCTGGACTGGGGTCAAGGGGTGCTGCCCACTTCTTAGGGGCAGCATCAGGGCTAGGTTGCTTGGGTGGGAGAGCGGAAGACATCCGTCCGTCCGTCTGTGATTAAAAATGTTTCATATGTGTAACGTTAAAGTGACCTGAAAAGAATGCTTATGTTTTATGTTTACTGTTTACATGTTGTGTTTTTACAGTTGAAAAAAAAAATAAAACCGGTGATGGACGGGCAGCCCGCGGATGGTCGGCATTTCACCAAGGGGGAATGTGGCGCCCTGGACTAGCCAGGTCATCACAGGTAACACACACACACCCCCACCCCCAGACAGTTACATTAGCCAGACACAAAACCCTTGTTGTCTCCCTCCAGGGTCTGATGTCCACACCAGGTGGAGCGGAGCCAGGCGGTTGGCCCCACCCACCGAGTAGTTCACAGGCCTGGAGGCGGGAAAAGGAAGTCAGAACAGTTTAGGAGGTTGAAGTGAGAGGAGTAAAGTGGAGAGTGTCTGGGTTTGTGGCCCAGGCACTGACAGCAAGGTTGGCAGACGGTGGTGGCCATCTGCAGGAGTGGTGGATCAACGCGGAACTGTAGGACCGGGGTGGGGCAGTGGCCCGCCGGTACCGACTGCAGAGCGAAGTGAAGCTAGAACACACAGGCAGGGCCATCGTACCCTGACTAGGCTTGGAGCCGCCGTCAACAGTCAAATCCGAGTGTGACAGGAACCCCAGGGGTTTCCTAACAACCAAAGACCCATTAGAAGGCAACCGTCCACACCATGAGGGTATACAGCCACCGCCACAGGCTAGAGACCCAAGGGCCAGCGCCTGCGGGCAAAACGGGCTCCTCCGGCATCCATACACCGGGGAGCGGACTACCGTTGGTGACTCATCGTAGTCAAGACAGTACACAAAGGTGCAGGGAAAGACAGCCGCCATCACCTGTCCGGGGAGAGACACTGCAGCCGGCTGCGGGACCCGTCCATCCAGCCGTTTGGTTTACCGGAGACTTTGTGCATCAATTGCTGAGTGAGTACACCCATGCCACACGGCACCGCGCTGCGCTGCCCCTGCAACCCTGCACCTCACCGACTCTGCCTCCCCATCACACCACTGGGCCCCGGCACCACCAACCCCTACCCACGGAGGGGGAAAACGACATCCCAGCTGCTCCCTACGATCGCTCCCGGGATCCCCGTCACCAGCAGCGGTGGTGCCCATCTTCACCACAACCCGTGGGTGGCGTCACGGACTAAATCCCCAAACAAACCACCCCCTTTTCACTCACAGGCAAGGAGCGCCGCTCGAGTCCCCGGATCCGGCCCACCGCTCGAGCCACCGAGCAGCAGCAGCAGCAGCGCCGGACCCGAGCATTAGCGAGCGCAGCGCCCCGCCACCCGCGACAGTTCCACTTGCATATGACTCGTGCATGTCTTACAGTGGTATCACCCAACATGGCGGCACACTCTCCGGACACGAGCGTCTGAGCTGCATGGAAATACATGCAGCCAACCCGCTCATGTCAGGAGAGTGTGCAGCTGTGCCAGGTGATACCGATGCGAAACTTGCACGAGTCATACACAAATGGAACCATACCCTACCAGCATGTATGGTGCTCTGAGGACTTAATGGGAGTTGTGGTTTTACAAAAGCTGGAGTCTCCTATAACAGGTCTGATGGAAAATAAAGAAGTGCATTAAAGCTTCAGATAATAAATTGTAAACTTCTATGGGTAAGATTTCCAGGAGCTGGCAGTTACGCTGGCTTGTGGAAATCATGTTATCATGTCCACTTGGAAAGGGGGACGACTAGTCTGGGGAAAAAACACCTGTGACTAGTCATAGCTCTAATGACCATGTTTTTACAGAAATAAGCCCCAGCAGGGATTTTAAGCATTTTTGGAGCAAGGATTAAATATAAGTCCTACCCCGAATATAAGCCATAGCCACAGTTCAATAATAACTGTCCATGCGGCTAAAAAAGTTAAAGAATACTGCAGGACACTTCATTATAGCAGACACCCCCAGAAGAGAGAAGAAAGAAGTCCCTGTAATCATACTCACCAGACGCGGAACAGGAAAACCTACAGTGATTGCACACCCACGCACATCAGATCACGCACACAATCACACAGCAGACCACAATCAGAATCACACATTAGATTGTACACACACACACTCACCACATCCGGTGATATCAATTGCTTCTGGCAGACAGAGAATCCTGGGATGCAGTGCAATGGAACACATTGGTCCTTCAGTGGAAAACATTGCTGAGCTCCATCGCCGGGTCCTCTATGCAATCCACCGCACTGTGTCTCATCTTTCTTTGCTGGCCAGAAGCAATTGGTATTGCCAAATGTGGTGAGCAGGGCTGTATTTTGCCTTCGTGCTGCCCTAGGCACTTTAAGTGGTCGCGCCCCTTATTGACAACGTAAAACTGAGTTTTCACACACGACATCTGTTTAAGGCAGATCTAATCTGTAAAACACTTTAAGGCTATGTGCGCACGTTGCGTACAGTCACTGCAGAAATTTCTGCAGCGATCTGAAGAGCACATATGCGCTTCTAATCGCTGCAGAAAATGTCCGTAGTGAGTGCCGATTCCATGCGCTCTGCCTGCAGCTCCTCCCATAGACAGAGCAGGAGCTGCCGGCAAAGCGCAGGAAAGAAGTGACATGTCACTTCTTTTTACGCAGCGCTTCGGCAGTAGCCGAAGCGCTGCGCTCTAAAGCGCCACGTGCGCACGGCCCCTGCACAATCTCCATAGACTGTGCAGGGGACGCAGTATGCATGCAGTTACGCTGCGCTACAAAGCCTCTCTCCTCCCAGCCTCCCCCAGCATCAGCCTCCCTGCTCCCAGCATCAGCCTCCCTCTTCCCAGCCTCCCCCAGCATCAGCCTCCCTCCTCCCAGCCCCCCTCCTCCAAGCCTCCCCCAGCATCAGCCTCCCAGCCTCCCTGAGCATCAGCCTCCCTCCTCCAAGCCTCCCCCTCCCAGCCTCCCCCAGCATCAGCCTCTCTCCCCCAGCCTCCCACAGCATCAGCCTCTCTCTCCCAGCCTCCCACAGCATCAGCCTCCCTCCTCCCAGCCTCCTCCAGCATCAGCCTCCCTCCTCCCAGCCTCCCCCAGCATCAGCCTCCCTTCTCCCAGCCTCCCCCAGCATCAGCCTCCCTTTTCCCAGCCTCCCCCAGCATTAGCCTCCCTCAGCATCAGCCTCCCCCAGCATCAGCCTCCCAGCCTCCCCCAGCATCAGCCTCCCGCCTCCCCCAGCATCAGCCTCCCGCCTCCCAGCCTCCCCCAGCATCAGCCTCTCGCCTCCCCCAGCATCAGCCTCTCTCCTCCCAGCCTCCCCCAGCATCAGCCTCTCTCCTCCCAGCCTCCCACAGCATCAGCCTCTCTCCTCCCAGCCTCCCACAGCATCAGCCTCTCTCCTCCCAGCCTCCCACAGCATCAGCCTCCCTCCTCCCAGCCTCCCCCAGCATCAGCCTCCCTCCTCCCCCAGCAGCCTCTCTCCTCCCAGCCTCCCCCAGCATCAGCCTCTCGCCTCCCCCAGCATCAGCCTCCCTCCTCCCAGCCTCCCCCAGCATCAGTCTCCCTTCTCCCAGCCTCCCCCAGCATCAGCCTCCCTTCTCCCAGCCTCCCCCAGCATCAGCCTCCCTCCTCATCAGCCTCCCTCCTCATCAGCCTCCCTCCTCATCAGCCTCCCTCCTCATCAGCCTCCCCCTCACCCTCCCAGCCTCCCCAAGCATCAGCCTCCCTTCTCCCAGCCTCCCTCAGCATCAGCCTCCCTCCTCCAAGCCTCACCTTCCCCCTCCCAGCCTCCCCCAGCATCAGCCTCTCTCCTCCCAGCCTCCCCCAGCCTCAGCCTCCCTCCTCCCAGCCTCCCCCAGCCTCAGCCTCCCTCCTCCCAGCCTCCCCCAGCATCAGCCTCCCTCCTCCCAGCCTCCCCCAGCATCAGCCTTCCTCCTCCCAGCCTCCCCCAGCATCAGCCTTCCTCCTCCCTCAGCATCAGCCTCCCTCCTCCAAGCCTCCCTCAGCATCAGCTTCCCTCCTCCAAGCCTCACCCTCCCAGCTTCCCCCAGCATCAGCCTCTCTCCTCCCAGCCTCTCCCAGCATCAGCCTCCCTCCTCCCTCAGCATCAGCCTCCCTCCTCCAAGCCTCCCTCAGCATCAGCTTCCCTCCTCCAAGCCTCACCCTCCCAGCCTCCCCCAGCATCAGCCTCTCTCCTCCCAGCCTCCCCCAGCCTCAGCCTCCCTCCTCCCCCAGCCTCAGCCTCCCTCCTCCCCCAGCCTCAGCCTCCCTCCTCCCCCAGCCTCCCTCAGCCTCCCTCCTCCAAGTCTCCCTCAGCATCAGCTTCCCTCCTCCAAGCCTCCCCCAGCATCAGCCTCCCTCAGCATCAGCCTCCCTCAGCATCAGCCTCCCTCAGCATCAGCCTCTCTTCTCCCAGCCTCCCCCCCAGCTTCAGCCTCTCTCTCCCCCCAGCCTCAGCCTCTCTCTCCCCCCAGCCTTAGCCTCTCTCTCCCCCCAGCCTCCCCCCCAGCCTCAGCCTCTCTCCCCCCAGCCTCAGCCTCTCTCTCTTCCCAGACTCCCCCCAGCCTCAGCCTCTTTCTCTTCCCAGCCTCTCTCTCTTCCCAGCCTCCCCCCAGCCTCAGCCTCTCTCTCTTCCCAGCCTCCCCCCAGCCTCAGCCTCTCTCTTCCCAGCCTCCCCCCAGTCTCAGTCTCACTCTCTTCCCAGCCTCAGCCTCTCTCTCTCTTCCCAGCCTCCCCTCAGCCTCTCACTTCCCAGCCTCTCTCTTCCCAGCCTCAGCCTCTCTCTCTCTCTTCCCAGCCTCCCCCCAGCCTCTCTCTCTTCCCAGCCTCCCCCCAGCCTCTCTCTCTTCCCAGCCTCCCCCAGCCTCAGCCTCTCTCCCCCCAGCCTCCCCTTGCATGATTACAGTGGACAAAAAGAGGCATCGCAATTTGCAACGATCATCAACTAACCTGTAAGGTGCCCATACATTCTAGGCTCTGCCTTACCTGCTCCTGTGCTCGCCGCCCTGCTCTGGCTGGCTCCTCTTCTGGCTTGCTTCAGCTGCAGACGCGTCCTCCTCTGCGGCGTGTGTCATCTGCAGGATTGGACGCTGCAGCACGGGGCAGTGAGCTGACTGTCGCGCCCGCGCGCCTCTGACCTCGGAAGTGCAGGCCATGGAACTTCCGGGGTTAGTCAGCTCACTATGCCTGGCGCCCGCCATGTATTTAAATAGACAGCAGAAGTGCGCCTGTCCTCCCTCCCAACCCCCCCCCCGGAACACAGCCGAGTGTAACGGAGGGAGGGACGGGGGGGCGGGGATGTAAAAAAAAAAAATTTATATATATGCCAGAAAGTGCCGCCCCCCGCAACGTGCCGCCCTAGGCACGGGACCACGGGTGCCTAGTGGCAAATACGGCCCTGGTGGTGAGTGAATATGTGCGTGCAATCTGATGTGAGTGTATGTGCAATCTGATGTGTGATTGTGTGTGCGAGCTGATGTATGTGAGTGTGTCGACCAGAAGTAGGTGATGCAGCATGGAGCATACCTGCAGGAGGACCTGGGAGCCACACAGATGTCTTGTGTCTGATAAGTATGAGTCTCCTGGGAGGGGGTGGGTCTGCTTTTTTGGGGGTATAAACTTACCCCCAACCATGTTTCTCCAAGAATAAGACCTACCCCAAAATTAAAACCTAGTGCAAAAAAAAAGTATAAGACTGTCTTATTTTTAGAAAAACATGGTAGCATAGAGACATCAAGGTCTATAAATGCTTTTTTAAAACATTCATATTAGTGAATAGCGTTATACAGGGCTGGTTAGGGAGGAAGTTTGGGCATACAGGTATGAATAATGCTGAATTAGAGTAGAGGGCATGGGGACCTGACAGATTCCCTTTAAAACTTCACCCTACTCAGGGAGGCAAGAGGTAAGCCCCCTTAACCTGCCTACCCCTTATGCCGACTCTGTATCACTCTCTCTGTAAATTATAACAGCATTGTTAGGCACACAACATCACAAATGTTTTCCAATTAAGAAAAAGATGTAAAGATGTACACCTATGCTTTACTTGTTACAATAATTGAACAATGCTTTTTATTTCTTGAAATAATAAACAAATAATGAACAAATCCCATAAATACAACAGAGAACCAGCAATAAGTACAACCTAAAGCTTTCGTGGGAAATGCCAGTGGGTTTAAAGATTACAGTACACATTTTATATCCAAGAACTAGAAATGGTGGGATGACTATTATGCAGGATTATGCAGATCTTACAGGGAGTCACATGGAGACGATTTCCCCCTAGGATTGATGAACAAATACAAGTTAACAAGAAGTGACAGGAAACAGATGATGAAGGTCTATTTTAATGTCATTTCCAACGATATACCTTAAAGTAGCTTGGGATATTGCATGGGTCAGTGGAAGGAGCAGGCAAATTTTTAATATAAAGATATTAAATATTACAGATACAGACAAATCAGCATAATATAATACATACTAAAGAATGATAAAATCTTTAAATTACAATTAAGTATAGGTACATTCTAATTTTATGTGAAGGGAAAGTGTTTTCACTTAAATTGTCACTGTGTCAACAAACTGCATAAATCAGTAGTATAACATATATATATATATATATATATATATATATATATATATATATATATGTGTGTGTGTGTGTGTGTATCACCCAGGGAATGGGGTACTCAGTCCTGGGTAGAGATGAGCGATGTTCGCCAATTTCATGTTCGAGTGATTTGGGGGGGTGTTCGAGTCGTTCGACGAACTCGAACGATTTGCTAAAAGTTCGGCAGTTCGAGTTACGTTCGAAAACGGTTCGATCACCAAAAAGATGGCTTTTCACAGCTACGTGTGCAGGGAGCCATCGCTGGCAGCCTGCGGTAAGCTGGTAACAAGGGTAAATATCGGGTATCCAAGCAAAGCGCTTTGCTTTGAAATCCGATGTGTACCCTGGCTACGTGTGCAAAAATCCCCGAAAGCCACACAGAAGCACTTCCGTGTGACTTCTGTCAGATGCCGCTGCAGTCTGTGTCCCGCCCCAGCCCCAGCCCCAGCCCCATTGCTGCCCGCTCAGCAGTGTCCACAGCTGCCCGCACTGTACAGTGTCCGCAGCTGCCCGCACTGTACGGTGTCCGCAGCTGCTCACACTGCAGTGACAGCAGCTGCGGGGATGACAAGCACTGCTGTCAGGAGATTAGTAAAGTTCCTTACCTGCGGTGATGAAGTGCTGCCCTCCTGATGTCAGCGCTGTCACTGTCTTCCATGGCCGCCGCTTGTCACATCTCCTCTCACTGCCGACCCGAGACTGTCAGTAGCGGTGATGTCACAGGCTCCCGCGATACTTGGTTTGTGAAGGCGGCGGTCATTGAAGTCAGTGACAGCGCTCCAGTCAGGAGTGCAGCGATCACCACAGGTAATGTACCTCGCTGACCTCCTGACAGCAGCGCTCGTCATGCCCTGCAGTGACAGCGCTGACGTCAGGAGTGCAGGAGATCGTCACTGCAGGTAATGATCTCATCTAACCTCATGACAGCAGCGCTCGTCATCCCCTGCAGTGACCTGGGCTGACCTATTGATGTTAGCTAAGGTCACTGCCCTACTCTCCCAGCCAATATGGAACATTCTGTTCTTCATTGACTGTGACATTGACTGATCTTCGTGGGACCCCCTTGCATTACACCAGTCCTGGATTTGTTTTTCTTTCTAACAAATTGGTGAAAGAGGGAATGTGTTGAGGAGTGTTTTTTCAAATAAAAATGTTTTTGTCATCTATTTTTTTTTATTACTGACTGGGTTGGTGATGTCGGGTATCTGATAGATGCCTGACATCATAAACCTCAGGGCTTGATGCCAGGTGACATTACACATCTGGTATTAACCCCATATATTACCCCGTTTGCCACCGCACCAGGGCAACAGGATGAGCTGGAGCGAAGCACCAGGATTGGCACATCTAATGGATGCGTGACGCCCTGGCCGGGCCAGGTAGTCACAACTAGGCCCCTGCACAACACCTTCCCTCAGAGGTAACAGCAGCCAACCTTTAAACCCTAGTCACTCCCCTCAGGGCTAGATGGACACAATAGGGGACGGATCCAGGTGGTTGGAAGACGCCCACCAAGGAGTCTAAACAGCCCGGGGCGGGAAAGAAAGTAGTCGAGTGTTAAAGTTCAAGTTGAAGAGGAGTGTGGGCTGGAGCTGTGCCCAGCTCTAGCAGAGGCGAATACCGTCAAATTGAACGGCGCCAGGGTAGGAGCCCTGGTGCCACTGGCTAGGAGACAGACAGCGTTCTCCATCTGCAGGAGCTGGGAAGATGACTCGGTGGAACCAAGGTGGACCGGGACAGGGTTGTAGCCTGCCGGTACCGACCCAGGGAACCGACTCAGAAACCGGAGCACACAGGAGGGTACTCGGACCCTGAAGCCGAGACCAGAAGCAACTGGAACTGGTTAATTCACTGATTGAGGCCAGGACTAGAGGTCCTGTCCCACGCAAAGTCCCTATTAAAAGACAACAGCCCACTGAGAGGGATAGAAGGCCACCGCCAGGGCTCAGAGATCCCACGGGCCAGCGTCTGCGAGCAAGGGCTCCTCAGGCCACATCCAGCCGGGAGCGGACTCCTGAAGTTGCAAGCACAGGCAGTCCACCACTTTAAAAAGGTGCAGGAGAAAGACAGAGACCACCAGCAGGGTGGGGGAACAAGAACGCAGCCGGCTGCTGGCACTCACCACCATCACCTTGGTTTACCAGAGACTCATGTGTTTCCTTAATAGTGAGTACACCAGCACCCTGCGGTCGCCCATCTCCCTGCACCAAAAACCCCAACGGGTCCCGGGGCCACCATCCCTGCCCACAGAGGGGTTAACAACTTGCTGCATAAGATCTCCCCCGGGTGCCCCGTAACTGCAGCGGTGGTGTCCCACCTCACCACACATAGTGGGTGGCGTCACGAACTTAATACGGCTCAGCCCGTACATATACGTTTTACATCCACCATCCCCCACTCTTCTCATTCGGAGTGTCCGCGGGACCCTCTGGGTCCAGAGACCCTCGAGCCACCCACCGGAAGGTCCGGATCCGAGCAGTGGCAGGCTGCTGGCACAGGGGCGGCACACCCCGAAACTTGGCATCACGAACAGGATAGATACCCGTCCACTTATCTTGTGGAAGTGTGCCTTGTATTGAAGTCAGCGGTGATCCGTTGCAAAATTTCCAGAAACCGCCATCTTGCCGCCATTGTTTGGTGCGAAGATTCTCGCCCAGGGTCTCCTTCCCCGAGAAAAGGGCGCGAAAGCTGAAGCCCCGCCCCCTGGGAACACGGCCGGAAAGCAAATCCGGAAGTCGCAAAATGAAACTTACCGAGCCTAAAAGAGGAGTGCCAGAAAAAGACCAAGGGGGAGAAGCGGGAAGATGTCTGCGCCTAACCCTGACGGCGGAGTGGCGCCGACCGCTGGCGCGGCGGCACCAGCAGATGCGCCCGATGACGGGAATGTGGCGGCCCTCGCTACGGTCACAGGAGCAGGGGAGGCTGCGGCCCCGACGGTCGCCCAGGTAATGCCAATCTCCTTGCCCTACGTGCCTGGTGATGCCTGGCTACCCCACTACGATGGGAA
The DNA here is from genome assembly GCF_048569485.1 of Anomaloglossus baeobatrachus. Classification (NCBI taxonomy): domain Eukaryota; kingdom Metazoa; phylum Chordata; class Amphibia; order Anura; family Aromobatidae; genus Anomaloglossus; species Anomaloglossus baeobatrachus. The sequence goes on from NC_134362.1 coordinate 101,885,834, forward strand.
GCCTGATGCCTTGCAGGTGTTCCGGAAGAAAATATGCACGATTCTTGATTGGTACGCCATGATTGGCAAGCAGCGTGTGGCGATAGTACTCGGGCAGCTGACCGGCACCGCTGAGCAGGAGGTGGAGACTTGGGTAGACGCAGACCGGGTATCGGTAACCACCATTTTTGATAACCTCCAGATTGCTTTTGAGACCAGCACGGAAGCGGAGTTGCGGATGCAGTTTTATAACTGCCGACAGCGGCCGTGGGATAGTATCCGAGACTACGCCTTGCGGCTACAGACGGCCTTGCGTACGCTGAGGCAAGTGGACCCCATCAATGAGACTGACAGTAACAAAATGCTGGTAGAACAGTTCCTGCAGGGGTTGAGTCCGCTGAAGATCGCAAGCAACTACGGCTGTGGTCTCTGGAGCACGCCGACTTGAACTTTGCAGTCCTAAAAGACCGGGCCATTAAAGCACTACAGACGGCGAATGCTGGTGCTCCCGACCCACCACCTTGGCCGGCTGACACCGCTCCCTGTTGTGAATGTCAGTTATGCTTTGGCTGCTGGGAAGCTCCCTCTTGTGGCCAGGAATGGTTTGGACATAGACCAGGTGTGTTGAGCAATGGGCGTTTTCATTGCTAACTCTCTGCTTATTTAAATCCTGGTCTGATAGAAGGCTATGCCGGATGTCAGTTGGTCTTTGTTCACCAGCCTACTTCATTCTGCTCCACACCACATCTACCTCAGATAAGTGCTTTGCTCTTTATTTGTTGTTTGGTTCTTTTACTCTTATCTGAGTTTGTCATTTGCTGTGGTTGTTTTCAGTTTATTTGCATGCAGGGATTTTCCCTCTCAGTTGCTTTGCTGGGAAACTCCCTGCAGTTTTGTTTGGAGTATAGCTCCTATAAGTCCATGTGTTTGTGGCTTTTTGAATTTGTAATGATTCTTGTTTTCTGTTCATTGGTATGACAAGAGCGCCTGGTATAGGATGGAGTTCAGATCGTGCGATCTGAGGGCCTTTTTGTACTATCAGGAATTTGGAATTTTGCAGGGTTTTTCTCTGGCCACCATCAGCCCCTTTCCTGTCCTTTCCTATTTTAGTCAGTGGGGGCCTCACCTTTTGCTAATCCTATCATCTATCTGTGTATTGTGTTTTCCTATATCACCGCAGTCTTTGAATGTGGGGGGCTTGCGATTCTTTGTCTATTTTCTGAGGCAGAGAGTTGTTCATCTTTCCTTCCTTTAGGATAGCTAGTTCTCCGGCAGGGTTCGCGGTGCACAGGATGTTAGTTCACCCCTCGGCTACTTCTAGTGTTGATGGTTAGTAAGGGGATAGCGGCCAGATTAGTTGCCATCTTGTCCCCTTTTATCAATGAGTTATGGTGGTCTTCCATGGTTCCGGATCATAACAGCTCCCGTCTCGGTAGCAGCCCCCTTGTTGGCCCTGCCGGCCCCTACAGCAGCCACCGGAGCTCCGGAAGATCTGTCATCGCAAGTCCAGCGCCTGAGTGATGACGTCGCCAGGATCCTCGCCGCCCTGCATGCAGCTACCGACGAAAGTCAAGCCAGCGAAGAAGATACAGCTCGCCGACAGCCCGGAGGACGTCCCGTGGATGCAGCGGAGGAGGAACAATGACAACCGGTATGGACCACCTGTCTGCTACAAATGTAACAAGACCGGTCACTACTCCCAACGGTGTCCTTTAAACGAGCAACCCCTGAGGCCAAGGGTCAATCCTCAGGAATAGATCCTCAAGGCCCAGCTGACTGACGGGATCGGTATGTTGAAGGTTGCCCCATCATCTCCCTAGCGGTGGACGGTATCCTGACTTTAGCCTTTCTCGACACCGGATCGCAGGTAACGACTATACCTTATGTGTTGTACCAACGTTATTGGTCTGATAGTGAAGTGCTGCACCTGTTCCAACAATTGTCTGCCACCGCGGTAGGGGGCCGGCAGAGGGTTCTGTAACATGAAATCCGGGCTCTCCTGCAGCGGCAACAGGTGAACATGATAGGTGGAGAGATCGGTGGTGTGCGAGTGATGGATGCAGCGCCTTTGGTGGTGCCGCCGCGGAGTGAGATGATGATTTGGTGTAGGGCAGTAGTAGGTCCCGAGGGACAGGATTACCCAGCAGTGGTGGAGCCTCTGCCTTCAGAACATTGGCCCACAGTAATGGCAGCCAGAGGGGTGATTGATGTCAAGAAGGGGAGAGTGCCCATGAGAGTGATGAACTGCGGAGAGGAAAAGGTTAGGCTGCCCCGCTACGCCCCCATCGCCAAGTTGTTCACTGTAGATGCAAACGCCATCCATGTAACAACCTCCACGATCACCACATCACAGTCAGGCAGCGACCCTCCACCCGAACAGTTAGAGGAGTGGTGCCGGGAGTTGCATGTCGGCACCGAATCTACACCCACACATCACAAGGAGGGAGTATATCGGGTAGCGCAGATCTTCAGTAAACACTCGTTAGACTTCGGGAGGATTAAGGGGGTTCAGCACCATATCCCCACAGGCACACATCCATCTATTAAAGAGAGGTACAGACCGATCCCACCTGCCCACTACCAGTGTGCGAAAGATATGTTGAGGAACATGAAAGAGGCAGGGGTCATCCGTGATAGTTGTAGTCCCTGGGCAGCTCCGTTGGTTCTGGTGAGGAAGAAGGATGGTACCATGAGAATGTGTGTGGGTTACCGGAAGATTAATCAGATAACGCATAAAGATGCATACCCTCTTCTCCACATTGAAGAGTCGTTGGCCGCGCTGAAGACTGCTAATTATTTCTCTACCCTTGACCTTACCAGCGGCTACTGGCAGGTGGCGGTTGCGGAAGAGGACCGCGAGAAAACGGTGTTCGCTACCCCAATGGGACTCTGCTAGTTCAACATTATGCCGTTTAGGCTGTGTAATGCCCCGGGAACCTGCCAGAGGCTTATGGAGTGTTGCTTGGGGCATCTCAACTTCGAGTCTGCTGTACCTGGATGATGTGATCGTCTATTCCAAGACATATGAAGCCCATCTGGAGCACCTCGCGGAAGTGTTTGCAGTCCTCTCCAAGTACGGGATGAAATTAAAGCCCTCTAAGTGCCACCTGTTGAAGCTCAAAGTGCAGTACCTCGGGCATGTGGTGAGCGTGGAAGGTGAGGCCCTAGATCCCGAGAAAATCACCACCATCCAGAGTTGGCCGCAACCTACCACAGTAAAAGAGGTGAGGCAGTTCCTGGGCCTGGTGGGCTACTACCGTCGCTTCATCAAGGGGTACACAAAAATGGCCACACCCATGCAAGACCTCCTCGTGGGACAGACCAAGAATGGCAGAACTCCCGGACCCCCGTTTCCCTGGGGTGAGAAGCATGAGGAGTCCTTCCAGCAGCTGAAGTCAGCCCTGACAGGGGAAGAGATCTTGGCTTATCCCGACTATGGCCTCCCGATCATTCTCTACACGGACGCCAGCAATGTGGGCTTGGGTGCTGTCCTATCCCAGATGCAAGAAGGCAGGGAGAAGGTGATCACCTACGCAAGCAGGAAGCTTCGGCCAATGGAAAGAAATCCCGAGAACTACAGCTCTTTTAAGTTGGAGTTCTTGGCAGTCGTCTGGGCGATAACGGAAAGGTTCAAACATTACCTGGCGTTGGCAAAGTTCACCACCTACATGGACAATAACCCATTGACACATCTGGGCACGACAAAATTAGGGTCCCTGGAGCAGCGATGGGTGGCCCGGCTAGCCAACTATGACTTCACCATTAAGTACAGGGCCGGCTGCAAGAACACTAACGCAGATGCATTGTCTCAAATGCCGCACCTACCCGATGAAGGGGTAGAGAAAGACAGTTTGGAGGAGATCGAGCTGCCCGCATTTCATCAACCAAGAGATGAAAAGCCCTATGTTGGCCAACAGCAAGTGAACCTTGACCCGATATCCTGCCAGGGGTGGCAAGAAGCTCAAGATCAGGAGCCCGCTGTCCAGCTCGTCAAAACGATGATTGCCCAAGGCGCTTCCAGACTAGAACCTACAGCCCCCTCCGAAGCTCAGCAGTTTTGGAAAGAGAGGGACCGCCTTTACCTGCAACAAAGAAAGCTGTACAGATTAACCTAAGAACGCACGACAAAGGCTGCCAGCTGGTGGTGCCGCAGGCATACGTACCCAAGGTCCTGAAGGCTTACAATGACAGAGCCGGAAACTTCGGCTGGAAGAAATTAGAGTTGCTGCTGAGAGAGCGCTTCTACTGGAGTGGGATGCGAGAGTCCATAGAGGCCTGGTGCAGAGTGTGTGGCCTCTGTGCGCTGAGAAGACGGGATGAAACCAGTCAGAAGGCCCCGCTGCAGCCGATTGTCACCCTCCAGCCGTTGGAGTTGGTCGCTCTGGATCATGTCAAGCTTACGCCTAGCCGGAGCACATATACATATGCCCTGACCATCGTAGACCACTACTCCAGGTTCATGGTGGTGGTCCCCATCAAGGATTTAACAGGCCGCACCGCAGCCAGGGTCTTTCAGGCGTATTTCTGCCGGCCGCATGGTTACCCAGAGAAGGTGCTCACCAACTAGGGCCCGGTTTTGAGGCATAGGTGTTTCAAGAGTTCTGCAACTTGTACGGGTGCAAGAAGATCCGGACCACGGGCTACCATGCCCAAACTAACAGATTGTGTGAGAAGATGAATCACCTGGTCCTTAACCTCCTCAAGACCCTGCCCCTGGAAGAACGAAGCGTATCGCCCGAGAAGCTGCCCGACCTGGTGGACATGTACAATAATTTCCCCTGCAGCTCCACCAAGGGCACGCCTGCGTACCTGATGAGAGCCCGGCCTGGAAGGCTGCTGGTGGATCTAGAATTGGACGTCAAGGTACCTGAGACTCTTCCCCCCACTGCCAATTGGGATATCAAGCGACAGAAGCAGTACCGGCAGATCCAGAAGTATGTGGAAAAGAACTTGCGCCAGAGCCGGGAGAGGCAAGAGCAATGCTTCAACAAATGGGCCCAGGCTGCCTCGTTCGGACCTGGAGATATGGTGCTGAAAAGGAGAACGCACAAGCTCGATGACCAGTGGGAGAGGACCCCCTACGTCATCCAGCCTACTGGATGGGAAGACAGGAAGACGTATCTGATTAGTCGTGACCAGGGGAAGACCACGGCCACTGTTTCCAGGGACCACCTGAAGAAATGCCCAGAGCCCCTGAAGTTGGTGAATGAGGGTCTCACTCCTACGACGAGCGTGGAAGAGAAGAAAGAGGTGATCCATACAGTGATGGGTGATTTTCCGGCTGATTGGCCTATGTAGAATGGCGCAGTATTTGTCCCCATTATAATGTTCCCACAACCCATGGAAGATATAGAGCCAGAGAGGTCTGTCGGTGAGACACCAAAACAAGCTCCCAGGGATGCACCTACACCACGCCCCCGCAGGTCTCTGCCAGCCATACCTGACACCCGAGCAGAGGGACTTGTCGTCCCCTCTTCTCCACTAGCCCCACACGAGAGTATTGGGCCCAGAAGGTCCACACGCCCTAACTTCGGTCAGCCCCCACTCAGATACAGGGAGACCGCAATCTAGGGGTGTTGCATGTTGATCGTGTAAATAGATGTATGAATGAATGCCAATTAACCGAGATTCTCACCTGATTCAGAGTATTAAAGAGGTAATGGTTCCTAGCTACCAACAAGTTCAGTTCCCGTTGGGACCTTTTGATGTTTCCCATTTGAATTTACTTATAAAAAAAAAAGACACGGCTAAGAACTTGCAGGCCAACCCATAAACTATTGGATCTTGTAAATAGCCCCAGACCACCCTTTTCATCATGCCACAGTCTCCGGAGAGGCTGGTTGGAGGAAAGGCCTGCGGCAGAGTAGACCGAGCTCTCGTCACCATGGAAACCGTTGACTAACCTCCGGGTCAGGGGTTCCCTGGACGTGGGGCCTCTGAGAGAAACTGCCGGGTAAGGAACTTATTACCCGGCCCATGTGGGCACCACCCAGACCCGAACCCATTTCCTGGACTGGGAAAAAGGGGTGCGCACTAGTGCTTAGCGGTGGCACCAGGGCTAGGTTTGTTTGGGTGGGCTAAAGTGAAAAGGACCCAGTCCCGTCCCGGTTAATAAATATTTATATGCAACGTTTAAGTAAAGTAATCTGCCTCCCGTAAGGGAAGAAAACCAAAATATTTTTGCAATGTAAATATGTTATTATACTTGTATCTGTTTTAAAATGTTTTATCTTTTTCAGTTAAACAGAATAAATCGGTGGTAGTCGGACAGCCCGCGGACGGTCTGTGTTTAACCAAGGGGGACTGTGATGCCCTGGCCAGGCCAGGTAGTCACAAATAGGCACCTGCACAACACCTTCCCTCACAGGTAACAGCAGCCGACCTTTAAACCCTAGTCACCCCCCTCAGGGCTAGATGGACACACCATGGGATGGAACAAGGCGGTTGGAAGACGCCCACCAAGGAGTCCAGACAGCCCGGGGTGGGAAAGAAAGTAGTCGAGTGTTAGAGTTCTGTTAGAGTTCAAGTTGGAGAGGAGTGTTGGCTGGAGCTGTGCCCAGCTTCAGCAGAGGCGAATACCCCCAAATTGAACGGCGCCAGGGTAGGAGCCCTGGTGCCACTGGCTAGGAGGCAGATGGCGGTCTCCATCTGCAGGAGCCAGGAAGACGGCTCGGTGGAACCGAGGTGGACCGGGACAGGGTTGTAGCCCGCCGCTACTGACCCGGGGAACCGACTTAGAAACCGGAGCACACAGGGGCGTACTCGGACCCTGAAGCCAGGACCAGAAGCAACTGGAACCGGTTAATTCACCGATTGAGGCCAGGACTAGAGGTCCTGTCCCACCCAATGTCCCTATTAGAAGACAACAGCCCACCAAGGGGGATAGAAGGCCACCGCCAGGGCTCAGAGATCCCACGGGCCAGCGTCTGCAGGCAAGGGCTCCTCAGGCCACATCTAGCCGGGAGCGGACTCCTGAAGTTGCAAGCACAGGCAGTCCACCATTCTAAAAAGGTGCAGGAGAAAGACAGAGACCACCAGCCGGGTGAGGGAACCAGAACGCAGCCGGCTGAGGGCACCGATCACCATCACCTTGGTTTACCAGAGACTCATGTGTTTCCTTAATAGTGAGTAGAGTTGAGCGCGGTTCGCGGTTCTCCAGTTCGTGGTTCGAGTGATTTTGGGGGCTGTTCTAGATCGAACTAGAACTCGAGCTTTTTGCTAAAGTTCGATAGTTCTAGTTACGTTCGAGAACGGTTCTAGCAGCACAAAGCAGGGCTTTTTACAGCTACAGTGTGCAGGGAGCCATCGCTGGCAGCCTGCCAGAAGCTGGTAACCAAGATAAACATCGGGTATCCAAGCAAAGCGCTTTGGTTAGTAACCCGATATTTATCCTAGTTACGTGTGCAGGGAGCCAACACTTCCCCACTCAGCTCGCTCCGTCCCCTCCTGCATGCGGCATGTACACACACACACACACACTCACACTCACCTGTCCCCAGCCATGCAGTCCACGACACCGATGGCCTCGCTAGGCTCCACCCACTTTGCACTCCGCCGCCAGCACACATGGCCCCACTAGGCTCCGCCCACCTGACACTCTGCACATATGGTCCCGGTAGGCTCCGCCCATCTGGCACTCTGCACACATTACCCCGCTAGGCTCCGCCCACCTGGCACTCTGCACACATGGTCCCGCTAGGCTCCGCCCACCTGGCACTCTGCACACATTACCTCGCTAGGCTCTGCCCACCTGGCACTCTGCGCACATTACCCCACTAGGCTCCGCCCTCCTGGCACTCTGCACACATGGTCCCGCTAGGCTCTGCCCACTTGGCACTCTGCGCACATGATCCCGTTAGGGTCCGACCACCTGGCCCTCTGCACACATGGTCCCGATAGGCTCCGCCCACTTGGCACTCTGCACACATTACCCCGCCAGGCTCCGCCCACCTGGCACTCTGCACACATGGTCCCGCTACGCTCCGCTCACCTGGCACTCTGCACACATTTCCCCGCTAGGCTCCGCCCACCTGGCACTCTGCACACATTACCCCGCTAGGCTCCGCCCACCTGGCACTCTGCACACATGGCTTACCTGCAGTGATGAAGTCCCGCCCTCTTGACCTCAGCGCTGTCACTGTCCTCCATGGTGGCTGCTTGTCACATCACCTTCTCTCGCTTCCGACCCGAGAGTGACTAGTGGTGACGTCACCGGCCTCTCGCGATAATTGGCTGTGAAGGCGGCGGTCATTGAAGTCAGTGACAGGTGCTGTCAGCAGTGCAGGAGATCAGCGCAGGTAATGTACCTCGCTCCTGACAGCAGCACTTGTCATCCCCGGCAGTGACCTGGGCTATTGATGGTAGCTCAGGTCACTGCACTGCTCTCCCAGCCAATGGGGAACATCCTGCTCTTCATTGACTGGGACAGTGTGGATCGTCATGGGAACGCCTTGGATTACAGCAGACCTGGATTTGTTTTTCTTTCTAATTAATTGGTTAAAGAGGGAATGTATTGGGGAGTGTTTTTTTTTTCAAATAAAAATGTGTTTGTCGTCTATTTTTTTTTTATTACTGACTGGGTTGGTGATGTCGGGTATCTGATAGACGCCTGACCTCACCAACCCCAGGGCTTGATGCCAGGTGACATTACACATCTGGTATTAACCCCATATATTACCCCGTTTGCCACCGCACCAGGGCACGGGATGTGCTGGGTCGAAGCACCAGGATTGGCGCATCTAATGGATGCGCCACTTCTGGGGTGGCTGCGGCCTGCTATTTTTAGGCTGGGGAGAGTCCAATAACCATGGACCTCCCTAGTCTGAGAATATCAGACCCCAGCTGTCTGCTTTACCTTGGCTGGTGACCCAATTTTTTTTTTTAAATTATTTATTTAATTTAAAATAACAGCGTGGGGTGCCCTCAGTTTTGGATTACCAGCCAAGGTGAAGCTGCAGGCTGCAGCCGTCTGCTTTACCCTAGCTGGCTACAAAAATAGGGGGAACCCCACGTCATTTTTTTTTTCATTTTTTTGGCTAAATACAAAGCTAAGCACCCCTTAGTGCCACATGAAAGGCAGCAAAGGGTTCAAAATTACAAAATGCAGGAGAGTGAAACATTATGTGTCTTTCTGCCATTATAATGACAGAAAAGACTGATATGAAGAGTACAAGCACAGGTAAATCACCAAAGCGCTCTATGCTGTGAAAAGCAGTAGAAAATGGCACTGGAGTGAACATGTGACCGCCTCATGTAGGTTGAAGCTATGGATCCTGGTTAAATTTATGTATTTTCCCTCTTTCAGTTTTTTTGCGGTACGCAAAAAAAACCGGAAGGCACACGGATGACAAACGGATGACATACGGACCGTCTACGGAATGGAAATGGATGCCACACGTATGCATCCGTGAAAAAAACGGACTTTTTTTTGCAGACCGCAAAAATTGATCGGTCGTGTTAATGTAGCCTTATTCTGATCTTCCGTTTATAAACAGCAGGCAGAAATAAGTGAATAGCGCCCCCCAGCGTCAGAAAATCTCCGGGGTTGCAGGGGTAGCTGAGACCCTGGAGATCATGATTCAGGACGGTTTTTCCGGTCCCCGCTTACGTGATCACAGGTATACAACGTATACCGATGATCAGGTTATAGTAAATGACAGCGTCGGTAAAAAATTATTTATCTCCCATCTGGCATCTGGCATGAACAAACATGATAAATCTCCTCCCTGGTCCCCTCCGGTCCCCCGGTGTCGTCAAAGTGCCCCCCCTGACCCCCTCCCAGAAATCCAAGATGGCCGCACGCACAGCAGTGCGCCGGCCGCATTCACCCTACTCCTCTGATTTCTGTCGCATGTTCCATGACACATGCGACAGAAAACTTCTCCCCAGGCCCTGCCAGGTCACCCCCTATAACCCCACTGGTGTTCCCCAGTGTCCCACGGTACCTGTGCAGCGTTGATCCCCCGCAGCCCTCTCCTTCACAATAGACGCTGCCGCATGCACAGAGCGGCTGTCAGCTCAGATTCCTGTGTTCAAACACAGTGAGTGGTGGTTATGCATCTGTAAGCTAAATGGGCGGCACGATGGCTCAGTGGTTAGCACTGCAGTCTTGCAGCGCTGAGGTCCTGAGCTCAATTCCCACCAAGGACACCACCTGCAAGGAGTTTGTATGTTCTCCCTGTGTTTGCGTGGGTTTCCTCTGGGTACTCCGGTTTCCTCTCACACTCCAAAGACATACAGATAGGGAATTTAGATTGTGAGCCCCAATGGGGACAGTGTTCCCAATGTATGCAAAGCGCTATGGAATTAATAACGCTATATAAATGAATAAATTATTATTATTACTGCAATGCCCTGCTCATGAGGTAAGGAACATACAGTCAGGGCCAGAAATATTTGGACAGTGACACAAGTTTTGTTATTTTAGCTATTTACAAAAACATGTTCAGAAATACAATTATATATATAATATGGGCTGAAAGTGCACACTCCCAGCTGCAATATGAGAGTTTTCACATCCAAATCGGAGAAAGGGTTTAGGAATCATAGCTCTGTAATGCATAGCCTCCTCTTCTTTAAGGGACCAAAAGTAATTGGACAAGGGACTCTAAGGGCTGCAATTAACTCTGAAGGCGTCTCCCTCGTTAACCTGTAATCAATGAAGTAGTTAAAAGGTTAAAAGGTCTGGAGTTGATTACAGGTGTGTGGTTTTGCATTTGGAAGCTGTTGCTGTGACCAGACAACATGCGGTCTAAGGAACTCTCAATTGAGGTGAAGCAGAACATCCTGAGGCTGAAAAAAAGAAAAAATCCATCAGAGAGATAGCAGACATGCTTGGAGTAGCAAAATCAACAGTCGGGTACATTCTGAGAAAAAAGGAATTGACTAGTGAGCTTGGGAACTCAAAAAGGCCTGGGCGTCCACGGATGACAACAGTGGTGGATGATCGCCGCATACTTTCTTTGGTGAAGAAGAACCCGTTCACAACATCAACTGAAGTCCAGAACACTCTCAGTGAAGTAGGTGTATCTGTCTCTAAGTCAACAGTAAAGAGAAGACTCCATGAAAGTAAATACAAAGGGTTCACATCTAGATGCAAACCATTCATCAATTCCAAAAATAGACAGGCCAGAGTTAAATTTGCTGAAAAACACCTCATGAAGCCAGCTCAGTTCTGGAAAAGTATTCTATGGACAGATGAGACAAAGATCAACCTGTACCAGAATGATGGGAAGAAAAACGTTTGGAGAAAAAAGGGAACGGCACATGATCCAAGGCACACCACATCCTCTGTAAAACATGGTGGAGGCAACGTGATGGCATGGGCATGCATGGCTTTCAATGGCACTGGGTCACTTGTGTTTATTGATGACATAACAGCAGACAAGAGTAGCCGGATGAATTCTGAAGTGTACCGGGATATACTTTCAGCCCAGATTCAGCCAAATGCCGCAAAGTTGATCGGACGGCGCTTCATAGTACAGATGGACAATGACCCCAAGCATACAGCCAAAGCTACCCAGGAGTTCATGAGTGCAAAAAAGTGGAACATTCTGCAATGGCCAAGTCAATCACCAGATCTTAACCCAATTGAGCATGCATTTCACTTGCTCAAATCCAGACTTAAGACGGAAAGACCCACAAACAAGCAAGACCTGAAGGCTGCGGCTGTAAAGGCCTGGCAAGGCATTAAGAAGGAGGAAACCCAGCGTTTGGTGATGTCCATGGGTTCCAGACTTAAGGCAGTGATTGCCTCCAAAGGATTCGCAACAAAATATTGAAAATAAAAATATTTTGTTTGGGTTTGGTTTATTTGTCCAATTACTTTTGACCTCCTAAAATGTGGAGTGTTTGTAAAGAAATGTGTACAATTCCTACAATTTCTATCAGATATTTTTGTTCAAACCTTCAAATTAAACGTTACAATCTGCACTTGAATTCTGTTGTAGAGGTTTCATTTCAAATCCAATGTGGTGGAATGCAGACCCCAACTCGCAAAAATTGTGTCACTGTCCAAATATTTCTGGACCTAACTGTAGTTGATCAGGAGAGCTATATACTACATTTCCAAATGGAGGTATTTGATTTTATAGTTGCCCTGCTGAACCAAACATGAGAGTCCGTTATACGCCACAAGAAAACACATCTAAATAGCGAGTTCATAGTGAGTATTCATTCAGCTGGATAACTGGACTTAAAGGGGTATTCCATCTCCAAGATTCTATCCCCAATATATAGTAGGTGGAATAGCAATAATATCAGCAAATACCAATATTTGGAAATGTAGAATAATTCTCCTGATTAGGCATGCCCTTACCTCATGAGCACGGCATTGCAGCTTTGGTAACAACCGTTACGACATGGACTCTGCTGCTGTGGACACGGGGAGAGTGGGTGCAGATTCATTGCACCCACACTCCTCACATGGAGGGTCTGCACTCCTAGAAAATGGGGGATACGTTCCCCGAGCATGTCCCCCAATATTCTAGACGGTCTAGAGTCGTCGTGGGACCCCTTTATTTTTTTTCTTACAATAAATTGGTGAAAGAGGGAATGTTTTGGGGACTGTTTTTTCAAATAAATTTTTTTTGTCGATTTTTTTGTTAGTACTGACAGTTTATGATGTTGGGTATCTAATAGACGCCATGACATCACAAACTGCTGGGCTTGATGTCAGGTGACTTTACAGCTAGTATTAACCCCATTTATTACCCCGTTTGCCACTGCACCAGGGCACGGGATGAGCTGGGATGAAGCGCCAGGATTGGCGCATCAAGTGGATGCGCCACGTCTGGGGTGCCTGTGGCCTGCTATTTTTAAGCTGTGAAGGCCCAATAACTATGGACCTTCCCACCCGGAGAATACCAGACCATAGCTGTCCGCTTTACCTTGGCTGGTGATCCAATTTGGGGGGACCCTACTTTTTTTTTGTAATTAATATTTATAAAATAATTATAAAAAAAGAGCCTGGGGGGACCTCCACATTGGATCCCCAACCACGGTAAAGCTGCCAGCTGTGGTTTTCAGGCTACAACCGTCTGCTTTACCCTAGCTGGCTATCAAAAATGGAGGGACCCAACGTCATTTTTTTTTTAACTATTTTTTAAATAGAAAAAATGAATGGGCTTCCCTGTATTTTGATTGCCAGCCAAGGTAAAGCCAGGCAGATGGGTGTGGCAACCCATAGCTGTCTGCTTTATCTGCGCTGATAATAAAAAATACCGCGGAGCGCTACGTCATTTTTTTTAAAGATTTATTTTTACAGCATTGTGATGTCCAGCAATCAAAATACAGGGAAGCCCATTTTGTTTTTAGTTATTTAAATAAATAATTAAAAAAAATATATATGGGCTCCCGCTGCATTTTTCGTATTGCTAGCTAAGGGTAATCCAAGCAGCTACTGGCTGCTAACCCCCACTGCTTGGTGTTACCTTCACTGGAAATGGAAAATCCAGGGAAGCATTTTTTATTTTTTTGCCAAAAAACTACAAAAAAATGACGTGAGCTTCGCCATATTTTTGTATGCTAGTACAGCAGGCAGGTACAGGCTGCCCCCAATCCCTAGCTGCCTATTTGTACCTGGCTGGGAACTAAACATACAGGGAAGCCCTTTTTTTAATTATTTAATAAATTTCATGAAATAATTAAAAAAAAAAAAACGATGTAGGCTTCGCCCTATTTTTGTGTCTAGCCGGGTACAACTAGGCAGGTGGGGATTGGATCCGCAGCACAGGTTAACCCGAGCTTTCTGGGCCCCTCTGCTGCAAATTGCAGTCCGCAGCCGCCCCAGAAAATGGCACTCTCCTAGAAGCGCCATCATCTGGTGCTGTATTATACTCTTCCAGCTGCCCTGATTCCGGTGGCTCGCTGGGTATTAATGATTTCAGTTGATAATATACACCTAGCCCTAACCCCATTATTACCCAGCGAACCACCCTTCACCAGGTCAGCTGGAAGAGTTGGATACAGCGCGAGAAGATGGCGCTTCTATGAAAGTGCCATTTTCTGAGGCGGCTGCAGACTGCAATTCACAGTAGAGGGGCCCAGAAAGCTCAGGCCAACCTGTGCTGCGGATTCCAATCCCCAGCTGCCTAGTTGTACCTGGCTGGACACAAAAATATGGCGAAGCCTACGTCATTTGTTTTCTAATTATTTCATGAAATTCATAAAATAATAAAAAAAGGGCTTCCCTTTATTTTTGGTTCCCAGCCGGATACAAATAGGCAGCTGGGGGTTGGGGGCAGCCCGTAGCTGCATGCTGTACCTGGCTAGCATACAAAAATATGGCGAAGCCTACAAAATTGTTTCAGCGGGCAAAATCCTGCATACAGTCCTGGATGGAGTATGCTGAGCCTTGTAGTTCTGCAGCTGCTGTCTGTCTGTATGGAGGAGAGCAGACAGCAGCTGCAGAACGACAAGGCTCAGCATGCTCTATTCTCTAGTGTATGCATGAGAGCAGACAGCAGCTGCAGAACTACAAGGCTCAGCATACTCCATCCAGGACTGTATATGCAGGAGTTTTTTGCCCATCAAAAAAATGACATGGGCTTTGCCATATTTTTGTATGCTAGCCAGGTACAGCAGGCAGGTACGGGCTGCCCCCAACCCCCAGCTGCCTATTTGTACCCGGCTGGGAACCAAAAATATAGGGAAGCCCGTTTTTTTTTAATTATTTCACGTATTTCATGAAATAATTAAAAAACAAATGACGTGGGCTTCGACCCATTTTTGTGTCCAGCCAGGTACAACTAGGCAGCTGGGGATTGGAATCTGCAGCACAGGTTAGCCCGAGGTTTCTGGGCGCCTCTGCTGCGAATTGCAGTCTGCAGCCGCCCCACAAAATGGCGCTTTCATAGAAGCGCCATCATCTGGCGTTGTATCCAACTCTTCCAACAGCCCTGGTGACGGTGGCTTTGCTGGGTAATAATGAGTTAATACTGGCTTTGTTTTACTAGATAGTATTAAGTCAGAGATTCTTAATGTCAGGCACGTTTGACCCAGCCATTAAGAATCTCCAATAAAGGGTTAAAAAAGACACCACACAGAGAAAAAATACTTTAATAGAAATAAATACACAGACACATTAGAGACTCTATGTTTATTACTCACTGTCAGCCCTCCACGATCTATGGTCTTCTGTATTTCTCATTCAACAAATGCAGCTCTACTCCATCACTGCTGCATGGGGGAAGACGCTGCTTCCCAGGCAGCCATCACTCCATGAGTGAGCAGTGCTGCTGGCTGTTAGCTGTAACAGCGGTGACGCTGATAGACGCGTTACCATAGCAACGGTGGTCCGATCATGTGATTCCCGGAGCCGCGGTAGCGGTGACGTCACCGCTAACTGCGTTGCTATGGCAACGGTGATCTCTGTTAATGACCGGCTGTGTCAGCCGGTCCCTAATGGAATGGCGAATCAGAACGGGGAGTCGACCGTGTGCTAGAGCATGTCGCCGGTACACGGCGATACACAAACGTGCACCGTGTACCGGAGAGTGCAATGACAGGACCTAGGACAGGACATGACGTCAAAGCCATGTGACCAGTCTGTAGCCAATGAGATAATAGCCACGTGACTGGTCACATGGCTATTTTGACGACGTCACGGAAGGTCCTGTCAGTGCTGGTTATCGGGAGGACGCAGCGATCATCGGAAGGAATAGTGACAGGAGACAGAGTGCAGGACGCATCGCGGGCACCGGTAAGTGTTATGGCAATGTTTAATAACTGTATGTGTCCATTTATAATGCGTTTTTATGTGTTTGTGATTGCCTCCCATTGTTTCCTATTGGTTCGAGTGGTTCGCTGAACCGGTTCGCCGAACCGAACTCGAACGGGACCTCGGTTCTGCGAACCGAGCTCGAGCCAATCCGCGGCTGGCTCGCTCATCTCTAATAGTGAGTACACCAGCACCCTGCGGTTGCCCATCTCCCTGCACCAAAAACCCCAACGGGTCCCGGGGCCACCATCCCTGCCCACGGAGGGGTTAACAACTTGCTGCATAACATCTCCCCCGGGTGCCCCGTAACTGCAGCGGTGGTGTCCCACCTCACCACACATAGTGGGTGGCGTCACGAACTTAATACGGCTCAACCCGTACATATATGTCCTACATCCACCATCCCCCACCCTTTTCATTCGGAGTGTCCGCGTGACCCCCGGGTCCGGAGACCCTCGAGCCACCCACCGGAAGGTCCGGATCCGAGCAGTGGCAGGCTGCTGGCACAGGGGCGGCACAGATGCACCACTTCTGGGGCGGCTGCGGCCTGCTATTTTTAGGCTGGGGAGAGTCCAATAATCATGGACCTCCCTAGTCTGAGAATTTCAGATTCCAGCTGTCCGCTTTACCTTGGCTGGTGATCGAATTTTGGGGGGACCCCCAAGTGTTTTTTTTTTAATTATTTAATTTAAAATAACAGCGTGGGGTGTCCTCAGTTTTGGATTACCAGCCAAGGTAAAGCTGCCAGCTGTGGTCTGCAGGCTGCAGCTGTCTGCTTTACCCTAGCTGGCTATCA
The DNA here is from genome assembly GCF_048569485.1 of Anomaloglossus baeobatrachus. Taxonomy (NCBI): domain Eukaryota; kingdom Metazoa; phylum Chordata; class Amphibia; order Anura; family Aromobatidae; genus Anomaloglossus; species Anomaloglossus baeobatrachus. Next base: position 101,902,327 of record NC_134362.1, read on the forward strand.
AAAATAGGGGGAAGCCCACGTCATTTTTTTTTTAAATTTATTTATGTTTTTGGCTAAATACAAGGCTAAGCACCCCTTAGTGCCACATGAAAGGCACCAAAGGGTGCAAAATTACAAAATGCAGGAGAGTGGGACATTATGTGTCTTTCTGCCATTATAATGACAGAAAAGACTGATATGAAGTGTGCAAGCACAAGAAAATCACCAGAGCGCTCTACGCTGTGAAAAGCAGTAGAAAATGGCACTGGAGTGAACATGTGACCGCCTCATGTAGGTTGAAGCTATGGATCCTGGTTAAATTTATGTATTTTCCCTCTTTCAGTTTTTTTGCGGTACGTAAAAAAACGGAAGGCACACGGATGACAAACGGATGACATACGGACCGCATACGGAACAGAAACGGATGCCACACGGATGCATCTGTGAAAAAACGGACTTTTTTTACGGACCGCAAAAACGAATCGGTCGTGTGAATGTAACCTTATTCTGATCTGCCGTTTATAAACAGCAGGCAGAAATAAGTGAATAGCACACCCCAGCATCAGAAAATCTCCGGGGTTTCAGGGGGTAGATGAGACCCTGGAGATCATGATTCAGGTCGGTTTTTCCGGTCCCCGCTCACGTGATCACCGGTATACACCGTATACCGATGATCACGTTACAGTAAATGACAGATAAATCTCCTCCCTGGTCCCCTCCGGTCCCCCGGTGTTGCCAAAGTGACCCCCGACCCCCTCCCGAAAATCCAAGATGGCCGCGCGCATAGCAGCGCGCCGGCGGCATTCACCCTACTCCTCTTATTTCTGACGCATGTGCCATGACACATGCGACAGAAAACTCCTCCCCAGACCCTGTCAGGTCACCCCCTATAATCCCACCGATGTTCCCTGTTGTCCCACGGTACCTGTGCAGCATTGATCCCCCGCGGTCCCTTCCTTCACAATAGACGCTGCCTCATGCACAGAGCGGCTGTCAGCTCAGCTTCCTGTGTTCAGACACAGTGAGTGGCGGTAACCATGCATCTGTAAGCTACTGCAATCCCCTGCTCATAAGGTAAGGAACATAGTTGATCAGGAGAGCTATACTACATTTCCAAATGGAGGTATTTGATTTTATAGTTGCCCTGCTGAACGACTACCAAACATGACAGTCCATTATACGCCACAAGAAAACACGTCTAAATAGCGAGCTCTGTTGTTTAGTATTCATTCAGCTGGATAACTGGACTTAAAGGGGTATTCCATCTCCAAGATCCTATCCCCAATATATAGTAGGTGGAATAGTAATAATATTAGGACATACCTTTATTAGCAAATTTAGTATAGTTATCCTGATAGGCATGCCCTTACCTCATGAGCAGGGCATTGTAGCTTTGGTAGCAACAGTTACGACCAGGAACAACCCACTGTCTCTATAAATGGTGGTAACCATGCATATGTAAGCTACTGCAATGCCCTGCTCATGAGGTAAGGAACAAAGTTAATCAGGAGAGCTACACTACATTTCCAAATGGAGGTATTTGATTTTATAGTTGCCCTGCTGAACGAATACCAAACATGAGAGTCCATCATACGCCGCAAAATAACATGTCTAAATAGCGAGCTCTGTTGTTTAGTATTCATTCAGCTCGATAACTGGACTTAAAGGGGTATTCCATCTCCAAGATCCTATCCCCAATATATAGTAGGTGGAATAAAAATAATATCAGCAAATACCAATATTTGGAAATGTAGAATAGTTCTCCTGATTAGGCATGCCCTTACCTCATGAGCAGGGCATTGCAGCTTTGGTAGCAACAGTTACGACATGGACTCTGCTGCTGTGGACCCGGGGAGAGTGGGTGCAGATTCATTGCACCCACACTCCTCATATTGAGGGTCTGCAATCCTAGAAAATGGGAGATACCTTCCCATATTCTAGACGGTCTAGAGTCGTCGTGGGACCCCCTTATTTTTTTTCCTTACAATAAATTGGTGAAAGAGGGAATGTTTTGGGGAGTGTTTTTTCAAATTAATTTTTTTTTGTCTATTTTTTTGTTAGTACTGACAGTTTGTGATGTCGGGTATCTGATAGATGCCATGTCATCACAAACTGCTGGGCTTGATGTCAGGTGACCTTACAGCTAGTATCAACCCCATTTATTACCCCGTTTGCCACTGCACCAGGGCACGGGATGAGCTGCGGTGAAGCGCCAGGATTGGCACATCTAGTAGAAGCGCTACTTCTGGGGCACCTGTGACCTGCTATTTTTAGGCTGTGAAGGACCAATAACTATGGACCTTCCCACCCTGAGAGAACCAGACAGCCGTCCGCTTTACCTTGGCTGGTGATCCAATTTGTGGGGGACCCTACTTTTTTTTTGTAATTATTATTATTTATAAAATAATTATAAAAAGAGCCTGGGGTGACCTCCACATTGGATCACCAACCACGGTAAAGCTGCCAGCTGTGCAACCTGCGTTTTCAGGCTACAGCCGTCTGCTTTACCCTAGCTGGCTATCAAAAATGGGGGGGACCACACGTCATTTTTTTTTTTTTGTAACTATTTTTTTAAAATGCTACCTTAATTTGTATAATATAAAAACAATTTTATTGAAATTCATTAAAACATTCAACATTCCACCTGTGAAAAAAATGTGACACATAAACAAAATTCCAGGACCATGGGACAGCTCCAGTAGATCCTACCAGAAGAACGAAAACAGTTGTTCCACAGAAAAATCACATTAAGGCTATGTGCACACAGTGCGTTTTTCTCGGCGTTTTTGCGCGTTTTTCGGGTGCGTTTTTGGCCTCAAAACTGCATGACTTTGCTTCCCCAGCAAAGTCTATGAGTTTTCATTTTTGCTGTCCCCACACAGCGTTTTTTTTTCAGCTGCGTTTTTGTGGTGACCACAAAAACGCAGCATGTCAATTATTCCCGCGTTTTTCACTGCGCTTTTCATCTATTGAGTTCAATGGGATGTTGAAAGACGCAATGAGAAACGCAAATAGCTGCGTTTTGGTGCGTTTTGGTGCGTTTCTAAGACCAAAAACGCAGCTATAAACGCAGGAGGTGGGCAGTAAAGTGACGTGTACAGGAAGAGGATTCCTTCTGTCAGTAAAGACAGAAGCGTGAATCCTCCCGGTACCGTCACCGCTGCGTCCATCTCCTGTCCTGTGCATGTCTGCTGCCGTGCAGCGCCATGTACAGGCAGGAGGTGGAAGCGGCTGAGAAAACAAAAGTTAACAGTAGAAAAAAAAAAAGTCAATACTCACCTGTCTGCAGACTCCCAGTGCCATGCCCGCTCCCATCTCCTCCCGGTACCGCCGCTCCGGCTGTGTGCAGACGGCCGGGAAAGCTCCGGTGGATGCAGGACCTGGCGATGGATCACCTGATGCAGTCACCTGACGCATCAGGTGATCGTAAGTATCGCGGTGACGCGGGCGCCCAGCCGGTATCAGCGGATGCGTCAGGAGACTTCATCCCTGATTACCGGCAGCTGCTGCAGCGATCGGACAGGATCAGACTCCTGCCCCATCGCTCCCGGAGCTGCCGGTAATCAGCACATAAGTGAGTATTTTTTTTTTTTGCACCGATGCATCAGCTGATTGTATAATCGGCTTTTATACAATCAGCTGATGTGTGATGTGATTCAGGCACTTGATCCTGACACATCATCTGATCGCTTTGCCTTCCAGCAAACCGATCAGATGATATTGGATCCAGATTGGACGGCGCGGGACCCTGACCCAGGATTACTGCGGAGGGGGGGTTTATTTCAATAAAGATGAAGTCACTAATTGTGTTGTGTTTTATTTCTAATAAAAAATATTTTTCTTTGTGTTGTGTTTTTTTTTTATCTTTACTAGAAATTCATGGTGGCCATGTCTAATATTGGCGTGACACCATGAATTTCGGGCTTAGGGCTAGCTGATAATATACAGCTAGCCCTAACTCCATTATTATTACCCAGCTAGCCACCCGGCTTCAGGGCAGCTGGAAGAGTTGGATACAGCGCCAGAAGATGGCGCTTCTATGAAGCGTTTTTTCGACGCAGGTGCGTTTTTGTGCGTTTTTAGCGGCCAAAAACGCACAAAAACGCAGCGTCAAAAAGACGCACTGTGTGCACATAGCCTAATAGTACTGCCAGGGGAATAGTTTTTAAATGACCCTTGCGCTCTCTTTCCTCTGCCTGCCAATGGAGTTGTAACTTAGGTCACGCACAACCTAAAGGTAAAAAGGTGCCCCCATTCCTCGGCGGCTTTCCCTCATAGGATATCCTGATCTTCCTCTTAATCGGGTAGAATCTGCGGGGTTATACCATCAATAGTGAGGGAAAATAGAGAAACGACACTTATCTGAGTAATGTTCAGGTCAAAAGGTCCCTTAGCAGTATTTTTCTCTTAACGTGAAGGTGTCCGGGCTTTCCATGGTCCTTAACCCAATAATGTAAAATCACAAAGCCTCGTGATCCATCATGGTCCATGATATACATCTACATGGAGAGGTGTGTGCTGCAGAATGAGTAGCCCGCTTAAGAGCTTTCTGGCGATTGGCCCATCTATTTAATACTGTCTCCTGATGAACCCCAATTAATTATATGGGGAGAAACGCGTCAAGGCTTTGTGATTTTACATTATTGGGTTGAGGACCATGGAAAGCCCGAACACCTTCACGTTAAGAGTAAAATACTGCTAAGGGACCTTTTGACCCGAACATTTCTCAGATAAGTGTCGTTTCCCTATTTTCCCTCACTATTGATGGTATAACCCCGCAGATTCTGCCCGATTAAGAGGGAGATCAGGGATATCCTAGGAGGGAAAGTCGCCGAGGAATGGGGGCACCTTTTTACCTTTAGGGTGTGCGTGGAAAGAGGAAAGAGAGAGCAAGGGTCATTTAAAAACTATTCCCCTGGCAGTACTATTAATGTGATTTTTCTGTGGAACAATTATTTTCGTTCTTCTGGTAGGATCTACTGGAGCCATCCCATGGTCTTGGGATTTTGTTTATGTGTCACATTTTTTTCACAGGTGGAATGTTGAATGTTTTGATGAATTTCAATAAAATTGTTTTTATATTATACAAATTGAGGTAGCATCCTGGGTGAAAGTTAATGATATAAAACCTTTTTGAATTGGTTTCCAAGTGTTAAACTATTTTTTTAAATAAAAAAAATGAATTGGCTTCCCTGTATTTTGATTGCCAGCCAAGGTAGCGCCAGGTAGATGGGGGTGGCAACCCGTAGCTGTCTGCTTTATCTGCGCTGACAAGCAAAAACACCGCGGAGCTCTACGTCATTTTTTTAATGATTTATTTTTACAGTACTGTGATGTCAGGCAATCAAAATACAGGGAAGCCCATTTTTTTTTAGTTATTTAAATAAATAATTAAAAAAAAAATATGGGCTCTCGATGCATTTTTTGTATTGCTAGATAAGGGTAATCAAAGCAGCTACTGGCTGCTAACCCCCACTGCTTGGTGATACCTTCACTTGCAATGGAAAATCCAGGGAAGCGTTTATTTTTTTTGCCAAAAAACTAAAAAATAAAAAAAGACTTGAGCTTTGCCATATTTTTGTATGCTAGCCAGGTACAGCAGGCAGGTACGGGCTGCCCCCAGCGCCCAGCTGCCAATTTGTACCTGGCTGGGAACTAAAAATATAGGGAAGCCCTTTTTTTAATTATTTCATGAATTCCATGAAATAATTAAAAAAATAAATGACATGGGCTTCACCCCATTTTTGTGTCCAGCCAGGTACAACTAGGCAGCTGGGGATTGGAATCCATAGCACAGGTTAGCCCGAGCTTTCTGGGGCCCTCTGCTGTAAATTGCAGTCCGCAGCCGCCCCAGAAAATGGCGCTTTCATAGAAGCGCCATCATCTTGCGCTGTATCCATCTCTTCCAGCAGCCCTGAAGCCGGGTGGCTTGCTGGGTAATAATGAGTTAATACTAGATTTGTTTTACTAGCAGCTAGTATTAAGCCAGAGATTCTTAATGTCAGGCAAGGTTGACCTGGCCATTAAGAATCTCCAATAAAAAGTTAAAAAAAAAGACACTACACAGAGAAAAAATACTTTAATAGAAATAAATACACAGACACATTAGAGACTTCATGTTTATTACTCCCTGTCAGCCCTCAGCGATCCTGGTCTTCTGTCTTTTTCTCCTTCAACCCATGCAGCTCTGCTACATTACACAGCACTGCATCGGAGAAAGATACTGCTGCTCCCTGTGCAGTCTAATCACTCAGTGAGAGTGAGCAGAGGATGGGGGCTGTAAGCGGTGACGTCACCGCTGACAGGCGGGTTACCAGAGCAACGGTGCTCCGATCACGTGATTCCTGGTGCCGCTATTCACCGGCTGTGGCATCTAGTCCTTGCATGTGGGTTGACTCTGTAAAGAGCACCCACATGCAGGAACAGGGAAGCCGACCATGTGCCAGAGCATCTCGCCGGTACATGGAGATGCACAAATGAGCACCACGTAACGGAGAGATGCACTGACAGGACCTAGCATGACGTCTACCCATGTGACTAGTCTGTAACCAATGAGATAATCTACACGTGACTGGTCACATGGCTATTTTGACGTCATGGAAGGTCCTATCATCAGTGCTGGTTACGGGAAGGACGCAGCGATTAGCAGAAGGAAAAGCGGCGGGAGAAAGAGTGCAGGAAGCGTCGCGGGGACCTGTAAGTGTAATGGCAATGTTTATTAACTGTATGTGTACATGTATAATGTGTTTTTATGTGTTTGTGTTTGCTTGCCATTGTTTTCAATGGGGTTCGAGTTGGTTCGTCGAACTTGTCCTCCGTTTGACGAACCGAACCAAACTCGAACTCTAGAGGCGTTAATAATGGAGGCCACACCGTGAGTTGTGATTAACAGTCTTTACTCGCTTTTAACCCTCAGACGGCTGGTTCAGGTCCTTGTAGTTCCAGTGCCAGTTAATGACTTGGTTGCTCTGTCCTCGGCACCCTCAGTGTGGTTGGGTCCCCGTAGCATGGAGCAGTTTGGGGCCCGACTGGCCCTTTTTGTGTCTCCTTGTCCATCTGGCGGGCAGTGTGTACCCTGTAGGGCTGGTCTGTGTCCCGAACCCTGATCCTTGCTTTACTGCTGGTGCCCCAGGATCTGTGGGTCAGTGAGGTCCATGAAGGTCTTCTCACTGTGCAGGTATTTGTCAGACCATATGAAACTGGCATCTAACCTACTGCCCTGTGCGTGCTGTGTTCCCAGCGGTACTCGAGTGTACCTGCCCTGGCGACCATTTTCCTGTGCCCCCGGGTCACCGTTACACAAACCAGCTCTCAGGTACCTCTCCTCTCTACTACTTCACTACACTGACTCTGCTTGACTGCCTGTTATCCCTTCCCACCAGGTTGTCTAATCCGCTGGTGTGACTCCGCCCTCTAGGTGGCCATCCCCTTGTGTCTGACTAGCCAATTAACCCTGGTGTGGAGTGAAAGTGGGATTTTGGTGTATGTGGGTGTTGTTGGCACTGGTGTTCCAGGTCCCAGGGGGTAGGCCCTGCATCCTCCTATCTGCCTCTCCTTGGTGGCAGTATCAATGTCCTGATCGCAAGGTTTGCTCTTGGAGGCACACTTGGTTCAACTTATGGACACTGCGTGAGTTCGGGTCATTCCTAGTCCAGTGACCAATGGTCCATTTTTATATTAACATTTCAAACATTATTCAACTTTTTCAGCATTTTTCAACATTACTTTCAACAATAACAAATACTGGGGTAGCCTGGTTCAGCTACCAACAACACATCCCGGGAGCCTGGTCAACAGCTGGGGATGGGAGTGGTGTGGCCTGCAATGGTATGGCCTCAGGAAGCTGGGCTGGCTGGTACTCCACAGCCAGCTCGGGGAGGGGTTCCGCCTCTGTACGGGTCAGTAAGGTTGAGAGGGTCTGCATTCCTACCTCCCGGCACTGCTCTGCGTGCACGGCCCGGTTCTCATAGGCCCTTACTGCTGCCACCATTCTCCACACCTCTTCTTTCCAGTCCATGACCTACTGGAGGGACTGTACTCGCACCCAGATGCAAAATCGGGCTAATTCGCCTTCTAGCCAGTCAGCGGTTCCCGGTCCAGGACGGCTGGACTCCCGACTCCCTGGAGCAGCCATCTTGTTTTTTCTATTTTCTAGTGTCCAGAAACTTTCTTGCAGAGTTCTGGTGTCCCTGCACCAGCTTCCGCCCTCAAATCCTGGATGCTCCCAAGGGGCAGAGTCGGCTTTTCACACACTTTTGCTACAGCGATGGCTCAGACAGTTTTTCACAGGATTAAAGATGGCCGTAGTTTTTGCACAAAACAGTCCATAAAGCGCACGTCACCTGGGTTAATGGGCCTAGTCCATATCCTGTTCGCGACGCCAGGAAAAAGCTGTGTCGCCTAGGGAATGGGGTACTTGGTCCCGAGCAGTGTTTTGCTGGTGAATGTCACTTTGGTGGCCGTTGCCCGGTCCCGTGCCCTGGGTGCTTTTTTAATGGGGAGTATTTACAGGGGAGAATAAAGTCAATTGTATGACGCCGATATGGAGCCCCGCATTACTTTCAGATCGCCTCAGGGTCTTCAGGGACTTTACGTGCTGGGAATCTTCTGGCCGCAGGTAGGTCAGGTTAACTTCTATGGGGATCGTGACGCCACTCTCGGTATTTGCGGTCAGGGGATGACCACCACTGCAGTTTAGGGAACGCCTGGGGATGATGGTAGATGCAGTCAGTTGTTGTGGCCTCCCGAGAGTGAGGGCCCAGTGTAAGTGTGTAGTACCACAGGTCGCAGAAGAACTCACACACAAGCAGCAATGTCTTTCAGGGTTTTTACTCACTTTCAGATGGTAGCTGTGAGTCAACCTGGGCAATGCTATGATGAATCAGGAGGAACCAAATATCCCTTCGGCTGATGTAGGGGTGACTGCTGACTCGCCTTCCTTGCCCTTCTTGTTTGGGGTAACTCCTACTTGTAGTATAGCTGGAATCACCCAGGGAAGTCGCAACTGCCGTTCTCCCCTTTCTGGCCCGTTTGCGGGTAGCGTGGACCAAGGTAAGATGGCTCCTGGCTCAATCCTTCTTATGGGCCTCCTCGTGTTACGGGGGGAACGGCAGATTAGGACCAGGGGTATATATCCCAATCGCCAGTCGGGGCCCACCGTGCTCCAGATGGTAGGGGAGCTGATGGCACCCTGTGGGTTAGGCGGAGACTATAGAGCTGGATGGCTCTGAGATAACTCAAGGAACCGGTCACGTGTGTAGGGACACGTCAGACCGGACGACAACCCAGTTAGCGTTTCGGTGGAGCGGACGCTACTCCGACCACGTGTGTAACAACACGTCAGGCCGGATGGTAACCAGTTAGCGTTGACCGAGAAGACCGCTGCGACAGCGCCCTGTTGGCCACGTGCGAAAGACATGTCAGGCCGAGCGGTCCTCCGATTAGCGTTTCTGGCCACCACTCGACTGGTCACGTGTGTAAAGGACACGTCAGACCTGGTAGTCACACCAGTAGCACTTGACTGTGAAGCCGAGGAGGATAATACGGTTCACACACCCAATCCAGGAACACCCTGTTAACTTCACAGGGGTTCTGGGGTGCGCTGTCTGTGCGCGTAGAGGGCACAACCGGACAGGTGGCGCAGCAGGTACACTGTCCGTGTGCGTAGAGGGCACTCTCGGACAGGTGACGCAACAGGTATTCTGTCCGTGTGCGTAGGAGGCACAACTGAACAGGTGATACAGCAGCCCAGTTAATGCCACTGGACTTCTCTAGCACAACAGGAACGGTAGCAAGGAAGCACGGCGCCTGACCCTCATGTGCTGAGCCACGAATCTTGGCGTGACAGGCACTGTTTGCCTAGCCCTACCTACCGCTTCCAACAAGGCTTATGCCACCAAGAACTCTAAATGAAGACTGCGCACCTCCATGTTGTCTCCAGCCCCTTTTATAACCTGGGTCCGCCCCAAACCCAGGGTGGAACCATCAAGGTCCAATAGCAGAGTGCCATGTCATCAGTGACGTCACATGTGACCTATCCGGAACCGCCACCTCGTTGATGACCTCATGGCAGCCACACCCCAAACACTTCACCAGTCATCATCTGACGACCAATGGTGAGGTGCCAGATCATAGGGGCGGACCTCTGTGAGCCAGTCCGGAGTTGCCACGTCATCAGGACACCTGACACCCTCTGCCCTATCAGGGCCTGCCACCTCACGGACATGCTCAGTGAGGTCCTTACCGGACCTAGCCTCTGATGCACTAAGTGCCTGAGCAACAGGCTCAGAAAGCAGACTATCAGTTTGAGCATGCTCAGTAGGCACATCCCAGAACTTAGACACAGCACGAAGTCCAAGTACCTGTGCAAAGAGGCTGTTAGGGTTAATTGTGGGAGCATGGCTCACTAGGCAAAACACCGGGCTTAGACTCTGGCTGGGGTAAATCGGCGCACACATGCGCACTAGCCGCCTCTCCACACTTAGACGTGGTGGAAGGAACAGCCAACTGGACGACCCAAGGCACGGCCAAGAACGGCAGCCGGCGCCTGGGCGCAACAGGAACCGCGGCAGGCTGCTTGCGGCTATGGCGGCGCCGGTTCATAACACCTCGTTGCTACTGTAGCTGCGGACTCTGTGTTGTTGGTGAGGCACATATAGTGCCATCACCAGCAGGTTTCAGAGAGTAGTAGATAGGGATGTCAAACCGCGCCACTGACTCAGCCGATCCAGGAGATTATGGATAGATGTTGCTTTTATTCATTACACAGATCAAGTCAACGCGTTTGCCATTTTTGGGTCCGCTGCCGTGGCTTGGATTTCTTAATATGCTGTTATAGGCGTTGTGACTTTCACAACCCCTATAGGTGAGTAAGACCACCCTCCTTGACCCCCCCCATTTTTCTGGGGTAAGACCCTATTGCGCTTCTTTTCCACAGTGTTTTCCTCATCACCAGCAGGTTTAGCAGGCCAACTGAATGGGCCCCTGCTCTGGGGACCTGTTTCCCCGTGCAGGCTTGGACTACCAGTGGTCCCCTTACTCAGCCACCTCTTGCTACTGCCCTAGGTGGATTTCAGGTGGCACCATAGGGTAGCCTTTCTCCCCCGCCAGCAGCCACTGACTGGTACAGTGTCTGGCAAGGCCATGCTCCTCTGCTCTGCCCTCCAGACGCAGCTCCTCCACTCCTTCTCCTTAGGCTGCCACTGCACAACTCTCTGTCTCCAGTCCCACCATCCACCACTAGCTGGGATGCAAGGGCCACGCCGCCTCCCTGGATCTGCCCAGGGGTCCCCCCTAAGCTGTTTGTGTGTTCCTGGTTCTAAGTGTCTGTGTGTCCACACCCTAGTCAGCCTCTGGGATTACCTGTATTGTACTGACCCAGCATGGGTTCAGTACTCAGTGGTGCCTGACCAGGTCAGGGGCGCCACATTTCCCCTTAGTTACCATCAGCATGTCTGTTACGGAGGGCTGTCTGATAATAAAACCTAAAGGAATGTCAGACAGTCAGGGTCCACCGTGCAAAGACTCTGCTGCAGACTATGGCAGATGATAAGGGGTATATAAGTGTGCCACTGTAAAAAATAATAGCACAAGTGCAGAGTGCAATACCTCTGTTAAACTCACAGAGGAATATAATTAGAAAATAAAGCAATTCCTCTCTTACTTGGAGGGTGTGTGGAATGGTCTCTGTTAAAGATCACAGAGACAAAAGCAGTGAGTGTGAAATGGCACCTACCTAGGTCCGTTCCTCTAGTGGTGCCAGGAGACGGACAGCAGCATAAGCCGCACAAAGCTCCTACCTGCGTTCGCTCCACTAGTGTGCGAGGACACGAACCACTAGATATGGCACCTGCCTAGGTCCGCTCTTCTAGTGGTGCAAAAGAGACGGACAGCAGCATAAGCCGCACAAAGCTCCTACCTCTGTTCGCTCCCCTAGTGTGCGAGGATACGAACAACTGCCAGACGCAGTATAAGGAACGTTACCCTAGCGGCAACGTCCACCTACGAGTAGAATCACAAGGCCCAGCCGGACCATGTGCCTCAGGCACCTGCCTATGTCTGCTCCACTAAGATGTAAGGATACAGACTGCAGCCGAAGCTGTAAGGTATAAGAACGCTACCCTCCCGGTAGCGCTCACCTAACATAGACAGAGAGATGCCTAGAGGGACGTGCACAGGGTGTCTACCCTCATGCATGAACCAAGACGACTGAGCGCCGGGCGGCGTGCGTCAGGGTCTTATATAGACTCTGTGCCTCATCCAAGATGGAGGACACCAGAGCCAATCCGCTGCCAGAATGACAGCAATGACGTCACGCTGGCCTATCACCGAGTAAAGCGTCACAAGCACATGACCAGCAACCAATCGGCATAGAAGGTGTCAGAGACATGTGACCACGTGTCACAAGCACATGACCAGTGGCCAATCAGCTTAGAAGGTGTCAGAGACATGTGACCTCGTGTCAGCGATGATGTCACCCGCACATGTGCAATGGCTCCAAGATAGGACTTAGTCTCCAGCGCTTGCACATGTGCAGTAGCAAGAAATCCGGACATAGTCTCCAGAGCCACAGCAACCGTAACAACGTCCTTGGGCTGTAAAGGCAATTAAAGTTTAAAGTGCAAAACATTTAAAACATTAAAACAATTTAAAACATGTAAAAACATTGTAAAACACACCAGGTACCACTTTTCACCACCCTCCACCCACAAGTCCGTTACCCACCCAAAACCCTCTCAGGAGGCAGGTCACCGGTCCTTTTAGCAACCAGGTCTGTGCCATCTGTTTCCCCAGACCTTTCCTCCAATCTTCCTCTCCTGGGGCTGGTGGTTGAAGGCAAGCCCCTCTCCTGTCGAGCCGCGTCTTTGGCCACTTCTGGCAGGAAAGAAGGGCAGTGAGCCCCATAGGGGTGAACAGGCCCATGACGATCGGGAGGGTGCAGGGTAGTAAGGAGTTAAAGGTTTTGGTTAGGATGGGGGAGGTAGATGGGGGCATAGGATTGGTGGATGGTACTGGAGGGGGGGATTGGAGGAGAGCAAGGAAGGGGTGGGGGTGTAGTAGGAGGTATAAAGGGGGTGTAAAATGTGTTACCTCCCCTTTCGTCGCCGTGAACTTTGTGCCCCAGGACGTCCGTGCTGCATCCCCCTGTGATGGCTGACATGGCCGCTTTGATGGACTTGGCTCGTGGGGCATCGGAGGTCCTGGGTGTGGACGTGCTGCGGGAGCAGCTGGCGGCGGTCTGCGGTGCTGGAGCAGTGATGCCTGCTGCTCCTGCGCCCGGGCCTGTCCTACGTGCTCGGCAGTCACTACTCCCCCAGCGGGAGGGGGAGCAGGAGATCAAGAAGCCCCTTCGGGGACCCTCCGGCACGAGGGAGCCCCGCATCTGCTGCTGTGGAGCTGCCGGCCGCCGGGAGGAATCCTCGCCGGAGATCCCGCGGGTCAGAGGTGGGCGGAGCTTCGGCGAGGCCTACTTCCGGTCCGCGGCCTGCAAGGCCCCGGACCAGAGTAGCGGCAGCCCCCGGTGATGTGCGGGCCGGGGGTGGAGCCCAGCGTCCCGGATTAGCGGCGGAGACTCCCTGCAGGCAGCAGGGGAGCGACTCAGGACGGGCAGCAGATGTGGAGCGCGACGGCAGAAAGAGACGAGCGGGGGAGGAGTACGGTGGCCCGGCGTGCCTGCTGCGGTCCCGGATTACGGTCCTCTCCGGCGATGATCGTGCTGGGGGGGTTCCCAGTGTATGTCAGAGGCAGGACGGCTTTCCTGCAGTCGGCAGGGAGGGAGCCCACTGAGCGGGGAGGACACAGCAGCGGCGCAGCAGTTACACCGGAGACCATCAGGGATGGACGGCGGTACGGCGCCACGTCGCGCCAAAAGACTGAGGTCCAGCAGGAGACGCCCGGTGGAGCGGGGTGCGGTGACCGTGGGGGTCGACGGCCGCCAGGTGCGGGCTGTCCCCTCGCTGGTCCCCCCTGTGGCCTGCAGCGGCAGTTCGGACTCCGGAGAGGAAGAAGGGTCGATGGCAGCGACAGGTCGGACGGAGCGGCAGCAGGAAGATCGTGGCACGGCTGTGCCGACGTCGGTTCAACGGCAGCCTGGTGAGCGGACGACAGAAATGTTTAATGCTGTGGGTAGTGCGGGCAGGGGCGGGGTTCCTCCGCGGGAAGCGTTACGCAGGGGGCGAGTGCGGTCGGACAGTCTGGTTTACCGGGCCCGGAGTTTTGGGGGCAGCTTTTGGGGGTGTTGCAGGGGTTGTCGGCGGAACGGGTTAGTCGGATTGGGCCTGGGGCTCCGGTGGGGGTGTGGGTGGGCCCCTCGGAGGTGGTGCAGACAGAGGCGCTGGTGCGCGAGGTTGCGGCGCAAGACCCTACCTCGGCGGTAGGTGCGGGACAGGCGGCTGGTGGGGCGGCTGACGTGGGTGCGAGTAAGGAGGCGGAAAAGGAAAAAGAAAAAGAGGATGAGGTTGTGCGGTTGGATGATAGGGCGCGGAGTGAAATTTATGTGTGTTTTGAAAGTCAGTTAGGGGTCCATTTGAAAAAGGAGGTGAGGGAAAAGATTTGGAAAGGGGAGTATGTGGAAAGTTTTTCCCTGCTTCCCTTGGAGAAGTTTAATTTGGATAAGGTGAAGCCCAGTGATTCAAAAAAGGAGAAAGAGGACGAAGAAAAACGAAGGTATAGGTTGATCCCGAGGACGTTTACTAACTGGCTACAGGCCTTTGCGATCTTAGCCAGTGTGATCGGGGAAAAGGAGCCGGAGCATTGTTCCGCCCTATTTGGATATATGGACGCGATATGGGAGGCGTATAGAGTATACGGTGGTTTAGGGTGGTTAAGATATGAGAAGCAGTTCCGGCAACGGAAGGCTCTGCGGCCTGGTGTCCAGTGGGGTCACAAAGATATTTCTTTGTGGATGCGGTTAATGACGGCTCCGGCTCAGCCCTTTCGAGGGGGTGCCGGGAGCCCGGGTGCGAGCGTCGGGTTCCTGGCTGCACAGAAAAAGGGGGGTTGTTGGCAATATAACGAGGGACAGTGTAAGTTCGGGGCCTCATGTCGATTCAAACATGAGTGTTCCGGATGTGGAGGTTCCCACTCCTTGGCCAGGTGCTTCAAGAAAGGAAAGGGAAAGGCGGGGGAGGGGTCTGGAAAATGGAAGGATGCCAGTGAGGGTAGAGGCGATGCTTCCCTATTTAAATAGATACCCAGATGTTCGGGCGGCAGAGTTGTTGGGACGTGGTTTTACGGAGGGTTTTCGGATTCCGTTTGAATCTGAGGTGCCGGTGTTTCGCCCGGGGAATTTGAGGTCCGCGAAAGAGCATCCGGAGGTGGTGAAGGAAAAGCTGCAGAAGGAGGTGGAGTTGGGGAGGATGGCGGGCCCATTCCAGGACCCGCCATTTTCCAACCTAAGGATTTCCCCCCTTGGGCTGGTACCTAAGAAGGAGCCGAACAAATTTCGGCTCATTCATCATTTATCTTATCCGGCGGGACTGTCGGTGAATGATGGGATATCACCAGAGTTGTCGGCGGTATGTTATGTATCGTTCGATAAGGCCTTGGAGTTGGTAAGGGTTGCGGGGCAGGGGACCCTGATGGCAAAGGCGGATGTAGAAGCAGCTTTTCGTTTACTCCCGGTGCATCCAGAGAGCCTTCATCTCTTAGGGTGTATATGGGATGGTGATTACTATGTGGATCGCTGCCTGTCGATGGGCTGTTCCATTTCGTGTGCTTATTTTGAGGCATTCAGTACTTTTGTGGAATGGGTAGTCAAGGATGTGGCAGGAGTCCATTCAGTGATTCACTATTTGGATGATTTCTTTTGCGTTGGTCCGGCGGGCTCTTCGGTTTGCTCCTTGTTGTTATTTACGTTAGAGCGGATCGCGCGGAGCCTAGGTATTCCGTTGGCAAAAGAAAAAACGGAAGGGCCGGTGACGGCTCTATGTTTCTTAGGTATCGAAATTGATACATTGGCGATGGAATGCCGGTTGCCGGAGGGGAAGCTTATGGATTTGAAGGCGTCGGTGCGGTTTTTGTCTCAGGCCAAGAAGGTGCGGTTGCGGGATTTGCAGTCAGTGCTCGGGAAATTGAATTTCGCTTGTCGCATTATGCCGATGGGGCGGATATTTAATAGGAGACTGGCGAGCGCAACCGCGGGGGTGAAAGCTCCAAATCACTTTGTCAGAGTGACCAAAGTGATGAAGGGGGATTTGTTGGTTTGGGAGGAGTTCTTGGACCGGTACAACGGTCGGACCCTTTGGATGAGCGAGGCATTGTCCAATAGCCAGCTGGAATTGTATACTGATGCGGCTGGCGCGACAGGTTTTGGAGCAATTTTTCAGACGCGCTGGTGTGTGGGAAAGTGGCCACGGCTTTGGGTGGAAACAGGTTTGGTAAGGAATTTGGCGCTGCTGGAATTGTTTCCCATTATTGTGGCGGTGGAGTTGTGGGGCCCCGTTTTTTCCGGAAGAAGGGTTTGCATGCATTGTGACAACATGGCGGTGGTGCATTCCATCAATGCACTGTCGGCAAAATCCCCGCCGGTTGTGGGGTATTTAAGGCATCTGGTGTTGCGTTGCTTGGAGTTAAACATTTGCGTGGTGGCTCGGCATGTGCCAGGGGTTCGAAACGAGGTGGCTGACGCGCTATCACGGTTTCAGTTTTGCAGGTTCAAGACGCTGGTGCCGGGAGCGGACGCGGATGGAGAACCTTGCCCGGAATGGCTGTGGGGCCTGGCATCGGTATAGCATTTGAGGGAATTAGGAGATCGGTGTCTGAGGCTACTTGGTGCCGATATCAGGCGGTGTGGAAGGAATGGGCAGAGTTGGAAAGAGGGGACTTCATGGAGTCGGGTTACAAGGGCCGAGTGTTGGGGGTCCTGATGTTAATTAGTGGGGACTTTTCGGCAGGTCGGTCCATTTCGGTGATTGGTTGCAAGTTGGCGGCGTTGGCCTTCTTGTTTCGGATGGAAGGGGTTCAGGACGCGACTAAGGATTTTCTGGTGCGGCAGGCAATGAAGGGTTTTCGCAAAGGGGCCCAGTCGCGTGACATGAGGCGGCCGGTGTCATTGCCATTGTTGGTTCGTTTAGTGGGGTATTTAGGGGAGTTGTGTTCGTCTCCTTATGAGCGGGTGTTGTTTTCGGTAGCTTTTGTATTGGCATTTGTTGGGGCCTTTCGCATTGGTGAATTGGTCAGCCCGACTAAGCAAGCGATGGGTGGTTTGCTGATGGAGGATGTAATGCTGGGGGAGGATAGAGTGGAATGTCGGCTTCGTTTTTCGAAGACGGATCAGAGGGGCCGGGGGCGCTTAGTAGTGTTGTTTGCTTTACCGGGGCACCAGTTGTGCCCGGTGGTACAAGTTTCAGAGTTTTTAAGGGTGCGCGGTGGTTACCCCGGCGTTTTCCTTAGGCATGCAGACGGATTGGCTTTGTCGCGTTACCAATTCAATGCGGTGCTGAAGATGGCTTTAGCACGGGTGGGGGAGGAGCCAAGTGAGTACGGGTCTCACTCCTTCCGGATTCGGGTGGCAACGGAAGTCACTAGGTGGGGTTTGAGTGAGGATTGTATCCGGCGGATTGGGAGGTGGGAGTCTTCCAGGTTTCGCTTGTACATTAGGCCTCACTTGGTAAGGTGATGGTTCGAGGGTGGGGGATTCCTTGTTTGCGTTTTGATTCTGGTATGTGATAATTTTCTTGTTCTGTTGCTGTTTTTATTCGTGGTATTTGTATTTTGTAGATCCATGCCTTGTGTGGATCCTCGGGCACTCCTATGTGTATTGGGGAGCGTTGCGGGCGGATGTTCGTCGCGACGGTCGGCAGCTTGGAGTGGCGGTGACGGAAGCCCGAGTAAAGTGGCTTGGAATTCGGGGCATGACCTGGGGTAGAGTGCGCCCCGAGGTGGCTTATTATAGCCGCATGGATCGAGACCCGGATGTGTTGATTTTACATGTGGGGGGGAATAATTTGGGAGTAAGGTCGGCGAGAGAATTAAAAAGGGACATAAAGCTGGACCTGTTACATTTGTGGAGGGCGTTTCCGGGCATTGTTATTGTGTGGTCGGATATCATAGCTCGGTCGCAGTGGCGTTTTGGTAGGTCAGTGGACCGTATCAACAGGGCTCGGAGCAAATTAAACCGGGCAATTGGCAGGTTTGTGGCGCGGAATGGTGGTTTGGTGGTGCGGCACAGAGAACTGGAGGAGTCCACGGAACAGTACCTAAGGCGAGATGGGGTCCATCTCACGGTCGTGGGTTTAGATTTGTGGATGTTGGGATTGAGGGATGGTCTGGAGCAAGCGCTGGGGGTGTGGAGGGCCCGGGCCAAGTAAGGTGTCACGTGGCCGGTCTGTGGCGGGGTGATAGGTCCGTCTGAGAGGTTGGGAGTACCGACAGTCGGTTTGTTGGTACGAAGTCGCTCAAGGGGAGTGGCTTCGGAGTGGATGGGAACTTGTGGGCGGAGGTCCTGCAGGTTCTGGGTGGGGGTAATTAATGATGGAACGTTATTACCCCTCACCTCGGGCCGGTTGGTCACGGCCGAGGTGGTCCTCTGGGCCGGTTGGAGGTTACGGCCGGGGAGTTAAGAATGATGGTTTCCCTCTCGGATGGATCTATCGGTGGTTTTGGTTATAAGGGGGGTATATATGTATAAGGTTATGTTTAACAATGGGTGGCATGTTTGAGCCACGAGTTTGGTATACATATATACGGTTAAAATAAAGCTGTGGCCATTCCTGCAATAAAGTCATGGTTATCGTCTTTATTTAAGTAAATATGGTACAGGGGGTGTGGAACCTGGTAACCTGCCTATCCCTTATAGATGCGTCATGTAGAGGCGGCTTTCTTGTTCAGGTTGTTGCAAACAGGAGTACCCGCTTCTTTCTTGTGGAGAGCCAAGCCCCATAAACAGGCATGCTCCCTTGTTGTAGGCGAGCCAGGCCCCATAAACAGGCGTTCTCTTGGCCTTTGGATAGCAAGTGCCATGACAGGTGTGCTTCCTGGTGGTGGTACCAAAAAGGTAAACTTTCATACACTGCGAGAGTTTGTGGCTATAGCCAGTTCATAGCCTAATGGTCCGTAGTAATATTGCACAAACCAGGTGCAAAAGCAGACTTAAATTCTCACATCAGTTCATGTGGGCACATTCTCTTGAACGGGTAACGTTGCTTTAACTCCAAACTGGTAACTCGAACTTTGTTGCACTCTTTACTTGGACTTCCTCCTTGCACAACCAAGGCTTTTGCCTGTAGGGCTTTGACACCTGGATGTTTCTGTGTCTTCCTCTGTAGGGCTTGTGGTATCTTCGTCTTTAGCTGTATCTGTGTCTTTATCTTGTTCTCTTTCTTTGTCTTCATCTGTGTCTTTGTCTTGTTCTTTGGTGGAAACTACTGGGCTGTAGCTGGAGCTCCTTGGGCATGGCACTACATCCAGTGCATATCAGCCTCTTTCGCCTTGGTGTGTGGTAAACTCTACCAGGTCTCCCATGTGTAGGTCATGGCCAGGGTGTCCTCTGGGCAAATGGGAGCGGACGTCTCTTCTGTTTACGAAAATGCCCTCTTTAATGCCAGGCGTCACTATGAAGCCATAGCCGGTTTTCAGGCTGAATTCCTCCACTACTCCATTGTAGAGAAGACCTCTAACCTGGTGCCGGGCTTTTATGAGTGACTGCTTTTCCTCCAGATCTCGGGCTGTCACTTCTTCTTTCTGCCTGTCTGGGGAATGCTGCACAGGGGGTGGTCTCACTCTTGTATGGCGCCATAGTGTTCTGGCTAGACTCCGTGTTACTGCCACCTCGCTGTCTGTGGGCTCCCAGGTCACATACATGCTGGGCATCAAGATGGACAGTTCTTCCTCAGCAGGGGGTGTGGGAACCTCTTCTCAGCGGGAGTAAAGTAACATCTCGGCCACCGGGCCTCCCTCAATTTTAAAGGGTGCTGCATCCTCCTCCGGCTGTTCAGGGATCGGCTCTTCAGCCTCCAGGCCTCTCCTCCTCCCCCTTAGTGCTCTTGACAACTCCTCCGGTGACTCCGGCAGCAGCGCTGGGGATGGACGTTCATCGGAGGGCCAGAGCGGCGGGCTCTTTTTAGCCACAGAAGGTGTCGGGTCCATGTCGAGTCCAGATGACCACCTGGGAACTATGTATCTGTCCACCAGGTCCTTGGGGAAACGTGTACTCAGCTCGTCTTTGAGCCTCAGGAACACTGGGTCTTCTCCCGTCCGGTGATGCAGAACCCGGTTCCTTGATCGGTGACTGGGGTGCGGTGGCTGCCTCTGCTGTGCAGGCTGGGGTAGATGGTGCTGCGGGCTGGTCTGGTCTGGCCGGGCGGGACGCTGCTGCGGCTTGGTCTGGGCTGGCCGGACGTGGCATGGCTGCGGCCTGGTCTGGTCTGGCCAGACGAGATACTGCTGCGGCCTGGTCTGGTCTGGCCGGGCGTGGCGTTGCAGCATGGGTCGCAGCGGGGATCACAGCAGGCATCGCAGCATGGACTTCAGCGGGCACTGCTGCAGGCATCGCTTCCGGTAACTGCGATGGTGGGGTCAGCATCACCGAGCGGGCAGGGGCAGGATGGGAGTCACCCAACGGCATCAACATCGGAGTCTGGGTGGTTGCCTTCCGACGTGGCACTTGTCGCGCGATCCACCTCTCGTAGGCCCGAACCACTGCAGCCATCTCATGGAGCTCTGTGTGCCCCTCCATTACTTGCTGCATAATACTGGCTTGCAGCCGGTTTGCAGAACTGGGCAAGCTCCCAGTCCCACCAGGCAGTGGAGCCTGGTTCTGGGTCACTGCGTGCAGACGCTGCTCACCAAATCTTCTCTGCCTCTGCTGAGTTTCATTTCTCCTTGCAGCCTAGTCACTTCCCGCCGTCTCGGGACAGATCCGCCCCATCGCTCGCGAGGTCAGAGCGTTGCAGGGGTTCTATGGGTAGCCACACCTCTTTGTGGGCGGTTACTTCTTCTTGTGCAAGCTGTGTGTTGTTTCTTGGCGCGCTTTCTTCGGTGGCAACATGGCGGCGCTTCAAATTTTTCAAACGGACCGCCAAGGCACATGGTCACCTGTCTTAACAGGTCTAGTCCTGATCCTGTTCGTGACGCCAAATGTGGAGACCCGCATTACCTTCAAGTCGTCTCAGGGTCTTCAGCGACTCCACGTGCTGGGAATCTTCTGGCCGCAGGTAGGTCAGGTTAACTTCTATGGTGATCGTGACGCCACTCTCGGTATTTGCGGTCAGGGGATGACCGCCACTGCAGTTTAGGGAACACCTGGGGCTGATGGTTGATGTAGTCAGTTGTTGTGGCCTCCCGAGAGTGAGGCTGGCCCCAGGGCCCAGTGTAAGTTTGTAGTACCACAGATCGCAGAAGAACTCACACACAAGCAGCAATGTCTTTCAGGGTTTTTACTCACTTTCAGATGGTAGCTGTGAGTCAACCCGGGCGATGCTATGATGAACTAGGAGGAACCAGATATCCCTTCGGCTGATGTAGGGGTGACTGCTGACTCGCCTTCCTTGCCCTTCTTGTTTGGGGTGACTCCTACTTGTAGTATTGCTGGAATCACCCAGGGAAGTTGCAACTGCCATTCTCCCCTTTCTGGCCTGTTTGCGGGCAGCGTGGACCAAGGTAAGATGGCTCCTGGCTCAATCCTCCTTATGGGCCCCCTTGTTTCTGCTATAGCTGCGGACTCTGTGTGGTTGGTGAGATATATAGTGCATATGTATAGGACATATAGTGCCCTCACCAGCAGGTTTGGCAGGCCAACTGAATGGGCCCCTGCTCTGGGGACCTGTTACCCCGTGCGGGATTGGACTACCGGCGGTCCCCTTACTCAGCCACCTCTTGCTACTGCCCTAGGTGGTTTTCAGGCAGCACCACAGGGTAGCCTTTCTCCCCCGCCAGCAGCCACTGACTGGTACAGTGTCTGGCAAGGCCCTGCTCCTCTACTCTGCCCTCCAGACGCGGCTCCTCCACTCCTTCTCCTTTGGCTGCCACTGCACAACTCTCTGTCTCCAGTCCCACCACCCACCACTAGCTGGGATGCGAGGGCCACGCCCCCTCCCTGGATCTGTCCCGGGGTCCGCTCTAAGCTGTGTGTGTGTTCCTGGTTCTAAGTGTCTGTGTGTCCACACCCTAGTCAGCCTCTGGGATTACCTGTATTGTACTGACCTAGCATGGATGCAGTACTCAGTGGTGCCTGACCAGGTCAGGGGCGCCACACCACCTGTGAGTTTCGGTTAATATGGGGGAACCGCCGCTACTGGATTGGTTATCCCTAGAGCTGGTGGTAATGGCAGCTATGGTGGTAGACCCTCCGCAGGTAGGGCTGAGCCCGGGGAGTTGTATGACAGAGTCTGTTGCCATTAATAATGGAGGCCACCCCGTGAGTTGTAATTAACAATCTCCACTCACTCTTGACCCTCGAACGGCTGGTTCAGGTCCCTGTATCGTGTGCAGAATTATTAGGCAAGTAGTATTTTAGAGGATTTTTTTTTAATATTGATGAACAACTATGTTCTCAATCAACCCAAAAGACTCATAAATATCAAAGCCTAATATTTTTGGAAGTTGGAGTGGTTTTTATTTTAGATTTGGCTATCTTAGGAGCATATCTGTTTGTGCAGGTAACTTTTACTGGGCAGAATTATTAGGCAACTTAATAAAAAACAAATATATTTTTGTCTCACTTGTTTATTTTCACCAGCTAAACCAATATAACTGCACAAAATTTAGAAATAAATATTTCTGACATGCAAAAAGAAAACCCAAAAAATTAGTGACCAATATAGCCACCTTTCTTTATAATGACACTCAACAGCCTACCATCCATAGGTTCTGTCAGTTGCTTGATCTGTTGATGATCAACATTGCGTGCAGCAGCCACCACAGCCTCACAGACACTGTTCCGAGAGGTGTACTGTTTTCCCTCCCTGTAGATCTTACATTTTATGAGGGACCATAGGTCCATCTATTCAGATCAGGTGAACAAGGGGGCCATGTCATTATTTTTTCATCTTTTAGACCTTTACTGGCCAGCCATGCTGTGAAGTAGTTGGATGCATGTGATGGAGCATTGTCCTGCATAAAAATCATGTTTTTCTTGAACAATACCGACTTCTTTCTGTACCACTGCTTGAAGAAGTTGTCTTCCAGATACTGGCAGTAGGTCTGGGAGTTGAGCTTCACTCCATCCTCAACCCGAAAAGGTCCCACAAGTTCATCTTTGATGATACCAGCCCATACAATTACCCCACCTCCACCTTGCTGGCATCTGAGTCAGAGTGGAGCTCTCTGCCCTTTACTGATCCAGCCTCTGGCCCATCCATCTGGCCCATCAAGAGTCACTCTCATTTCATCAGTCCATAAAACTTTTGAAAAATTAGTCTTAAGATATTTCTTCGCCCAGTCGTTACGTGTAATCTTATGTTTCTGTGGTGCCCCTGAGGCTTCCGTCGCCACAGAGCCATTGCACCTCAGCCAGAGGTGTGATGTCCGATCCTGTGTAAGGACAAGGGTAAATACCAGTTCACAGGCAAATTCACACTACCCCCATGCTGTAGTCAGGGGGGCCGTAAGACCCATCTCTTCTCCCATAGGGTGGGGCCTAGCAACAAGGAAAGTGGGAGGAGCCAACTGAAAGTAAGAGTAGAAACAGGAAGTTCTAGTTCAGTCGAGTCGTTAGAGGGAGAAGGAGAGGGAGGTAGTTACCTCAGGAGAGTGAAGAGAAAGTGACAGAGAGAGAAGTTTCCTGGTGGAGATCCTGGGGCCCAGCTAGGCCCAGGTGACACCACAGACAGAGAAGAAAGGATTCCAGGGCCACAGAAGGGCTTATTAGCTCGTGGCCTGTTCCACTAAGAAGATAGGGTGGAGGGATCTGGCTGCATTCGGGGACGATCCCCAGGCAGAGGGAAGAAACACATTTCCTCATAAAGTGACACCAAGTCCCAGGGGGCTGCAAGCGCCCAGGGCCACAACCTGCCGTAGATCCCCTGGGAAGAGGGCAAGATTCCAGTCAGGCAAGCCCCCTTGACCAGATTCTATGGTGGAGGCCAAGACAAGTTCATCTATAAAAGTCAAGGCTGTGAAGTCAGTCGAGGAACGAGACATAAAAGTGGTGCACCGGCATTAACCCTAAAGCTATGTACGCACGTGTGCGTAATTCATGCAGTTACGCTGCGCTTTGTAGCGCAGCGTAACTGCATGCGTCCTGCGTCCCCTGCACAATCTATGGAGATTGTGCAGGGGCTGTGCGCACGTGGCATATTAGAGCGCAGCGCTTCGGCTGCTGCCCGAATCGCTGCATTCTAAGAAGTGACATGTCACTTCTTCCGTGCGCTTTGCCGGCAGCCCCTGCTCTGTCTATGGCAGGAGCTGCAGGCAGAGCGCACGTTCTCGCCGGCACCATGCGCTTCAGAACGGAGCTTTTCAGCTGCGCTCTGAAGTGCACCTTTTAGGTGCAGTGCAGAGCGCACACGTGTGCACATAGCCTAAGAATTACCTGGGATCGGCAGAGGTCCCTGACAGTGAATTCCAGCACTCCAACGGCAACCAGTCTGCTGCAGCCCTGGCAACAGTGAGTAAAGACCTTGAAACTGCAACTCCTGGTGTCACCTCCCTTTTGTTCTACACCGCACCACCATTGCATAGACTCTTATAAGCACTAACGGTTGCCCCGGGGTACCGCTCCACCTGTGGGGAGCAGAACCATCCCAGCTGCCATTCCATCAGCCCCGGAGGCCCTATCTAGCAGCGGTGGTTCCATAGCCGCAATCCACAGGTGGCGTCCCGAATATATTTCCACAAACTTTATTATCACCATCACCCCCACAGCTGCCATATTAGTTGACCCCGCCAGGGTCACGGAGCCAAGCCCTGCCACCGATGACTACCCCCGGACTAGTCCGGCCCGGCACCGGGTGTCCCAAAGCCCTGGGGTGGGCGAGTCAATCTTGGCGTCACGAACAGGATTCCGTGCCCGGACCCACCGGGTACTGTGCGCCTTAAAGAACTGTGCTTAAAAGACTGTGTTTTACTGTTTGAAAAAAACGCCACCATTAGCCTTGCTGAGCGCGGGAAGAAGAGGGGTGTGACTGAAGAGAGAGCGCGAAAATAAGCCCCGCCCCCTTGTCTTGGAAAAAGAGCGCGAAGTTAAGCCCGCCTCCGCTATGCAAAGAGGAGGATGAAGAATGGCGGATAAAGAAGCTGAAAATCTGGCAAAGTGATTCTAAATGCCAGACCAGGAGACCGCTAGAATGTACTGGATCGTAGGTGGAGTGATGCCGGCCGTGGTGGGCTGGGTACCAGTTTGGCGCCAGGCGCTGGTACAGCCCCCGGCTCCGCCTCCAGAAGGGAAAAGGGTGTAGCCGAGTGGCGTGGTTGAGTGCTCGAGCAGTGCAGACGCGAGCAGGAACCAGGCCGGAAGCATGGCGGAACACCTGCAGCCAAGCACCCCAGGGAACAAGCAACTGAACCCCGAGTTAAACCTCCTCCGGGAAGAAGTGGAGCTCCTCACCCGGAGGTTGAGCAACTTACAGGCGGAGGTGGAGAGGCGGATGGAAGAAGGAGCTGGAGGGGCAAGCACCAAGGAGGACTGGGCGACACCCAAGGTCGTGGGCCAGAGAGAGCAGGCCGTAGTAATACACCCGGGTAAGCTGTACGCCGCCCTTACCTGGCCACGCCCAGGGCGCTAAGAAGCATCGCCCCCCAGCCCCCCTGCAGGCTTGCAGGGGGTCCCCGCTGACTCTGACAGTGAGGATGGCTCCCCAGAAAGCCCGGACCCCGACCAACTAGTGGGTCCCTTACCAAGCCCTCCCACCGTCATACCTGGTGCATCCTCGCCTGGGATCAACTGGGACGCAGCACCAGTCCGTGACCGGGGACTGGCTTGTCCCACACTCCCTGCCTCGACCCCGCTTGCCACCCACATGGCCTGCGCCCGGCAACTAGAGCAGTTCCAGTATGAAAGGGAGCGCAGGGAGGAAAAGAGAAGAACAATAGAGGCCGCTAACCTAGCCTCCAAGGCCCGCATCAGAAAAGGATGCAAAGGGTCCCTAGGCCCAGTCAAGAGGGGCCAAGTACTGGATTTTAGAAGGCAGGAGGGCTGGGGCTTCATCCGGGAGCCCGGCCTGAGGAAGGACGTGTTTGTCTCTCCGGGATATTGAAGAGCATCTGGAGAGAGGCCACCCAGGGCGCGATGTCCAGCCTGGCGACCTGGTCGAATACATGCGGCTGATGGGAAACCGGGGGTGGTACGCCCTGAGTGTTCACGTACTACGGGAGAAAGCAGCCCCGGAGGAGCCAGCGTGGTGCCGTCACACCCCAGTCAGCAGTCCCACTCCAGCCCGAGCCCAGGCCGCAGTACCCCGCAGCAGACCTGCCCCAAGCACACGTGAGACCCAGACCATGATCTCCTCGGCCTACCTGCTGCCTGGAGCCATGCCAGAGTCGGATCCTCGCATACACCCTCGTGATTCAGTAAAGAAGAAGTCACAGAACTGTAAATAGCCCGTTTGTTCCTCATCCTTTGTGAAGATGTCCCCTTTGTACCGCCCCTTTGTCGTTTTGAAGAAGTCACCCATCCCTGAAGTCCTGCCCCTTTGTGCTTTTTGAAGATGTCACCCCCCCACTGTCTATCTGTACCGGTGCCACTTGACTTGAAAGTGGTCCACAGTTAAATGTGTATTTATATGTGTAATGTTTGACCAGGCCACTGGACTTAGTGGCTGTTTCTGTCCCCTAAGTTTAAAGTTAAACAGACATTTGGGCCACAGGACTAAGTGTGGTCAGCATCCCCATGTAAATATGTTGCACCAGTTGTGCCCCCTACCAGAATTATGGTGGGAATATTTGCAGCACTTGTGCACTGGACTGTAAAAGTGCACCAAAGACTTTAAAGTTTTATTTTTACATGTTTGCAACGTTCAAGAAAAGTGCCTCCCATAAAGGGATGCAATGTTTTAAAGTTTTACTGTTTTAAGCATATAATAATTTGCAGTTTCTTTCCACTGTATTTTCTTGTTTCAGCCAGCGGACGTGCTGGGATTTGCTGTGGGGGAGTGTGGCGCCCCTAAGGCTTCCGTCGCCACAGACATTGCACCTCAGCCAGAGGTGTGATGTCCCATCCTGGGTAAGGACAAGGGTAAATACCGGTTCACAGGCAAATTCACACTACACCTATTTTTAGGCATATATTGGGACCGGAGATAGTAGCAGCTACCCCCATGCTGTAGTCACGGGGCCGTAAGACCCATCTCTTCTCCCATAGGGTGGGGCCTAGCAACAAGGAAAGTGGGAGGAGCCAACTGAAAGTAAGAGTAGAAACAGGAAGTTCTAGTTCAGTCAAGTTGTTAGAGGGAGAAGGAGAGGGAGGTAGTTACCTCAGGAGAGTGAAGAGAAAGTGACAGAGAGAGAAGTTTCCTGGTGGAGATCCTGGGGCCCATCTAGGCCCAGGTGACAACACAGACAGAGAAGAAAGGATTCCAGGGCCACGGAAGGGCTTATTAGCTCATGGCCTGTTCCACTAAGAAGATAGGGTGGAGGGATCTGGCTGCATTCGGGGACGGTCCCCAGACAGAGGGAAGAAAGACATTTCCTCATAAAGTGACACCGAGGCCCAGGGTGGCTGCAAGCGCCCAGGGCCACAACCTGCCGTAGATCCCCTGGGAAGAGGGCAAGATTCCAGTCAGGCAAGCCTCCTTGACCAGATTCTATGATGGAGGCCAAGACAAGTTCATCTATAAAAGACAAGGCTGTGAAGTCAGTCGAGGAACAAGACATAAAAGTGGTGCACCGGTATTAACCCTAAGAATTACCTGGGATTGGCGGAGGTCCCTGACAGTGAATTCCAGCACTCCAACGGCAACCAGACTGCTGCAGCCCTGGCAACAGTGAGTAAAGACCTTGAAACTGCAACTCCTGGTGTCGCCTCCCTTTTGTTCTACACCGCACCACCATTGCATAGACTCTTATAAGCACTAACGGTTGCCCCGGGGTACCGCTCCACCTTTGGGGAGCAGAACCATCCCAGCTGCCATTCAATCAGCCCCGGAGGCCCTATCTAGCAGCGGCGGCTCTATAGCCGCAATCCACAGGTGGCGTCACGAATATATTTCCACAAACTTTATTATCACCATCACCCCCACAGCTGCCATATTAGTTGACCCTGCCAGGGTCACGGAGCCGGGCCCTGCCACCGCTGACTACCCCTGGACTAGTCCGGCCCGGCACCGGGTGTCCCAAAGCCCTGGGGTGGGAGAGTCATTTCTTGTTTAAAGGTGCTCATTTCTCAGCCTTCCTTACCTTGGCCATGTCCCTGAGTATGGCACACCTTGTGCTTTTTGATACTCCAGTAATGTTGCAGCTCTGAAATATGGCCAAACTGGTGGCAAATGGCATCTTGGCAGCTTCACACTTGATTTTCCTCAATTCATGGGCAGTTATTTTGCGCCTTTTTTGCCCAACACGCTTCTTGCGACCCTGTTGGCTTTTTGCCATGAAATGCTTGATTGTTTGGTGATCACGCTTCAAAAGCTTGCCACTTTTAAGACTGCTGCATCCCTCTGCAAGATATCTCACAATTTTGGACTTTTCAGAGCCCGTCAAATCTCTCTTCTGACCTATTTTGCCAAAGGAAAGGAAGTTGCCTAATAATTAAGCACACCTTATATATGGTGTTTGTCATTAAACCACACCCCTCCTCATTACAGAGATGCACATCACCTGATTTACTTAATTGGTAGTTAACTCTCAAGCCTATACAGCTTGGAGTAGGACAACATGTATAAAAATTATCATGTGATCAAAATACTCATTTGCCTAATAATTCTGCACACATTGTAGTTCCAGTGCCAGTTAATGACTCGATTGCTCTGTCCCCGACACCCTCAGTGTGGTTGGATCCCCGTAGCATGGAGCAGCTTGGGGTCCGACTGTTCCATTTTGTGGCAGTCTCCTTGTCCGTACGGCGGGCAGTGTGGACCCTAAAGGCAGGGGTGGGATTCAAATTTTTAACAACAGGTTCTCTGTAAACCCCGCCCATTTGAAAACTACACCCATTTTGTAACCACACCCATTTTGTTAGCCACACCCATTTTCACGCACTTTCCTCAACCAAAAATACAAGTAATTTAAAGTATAATCTCTTTCCCCTTCTTCCCCTCCTATACCGTCACTCTCCAGCATCAGTTGTTCCAGTCACGGTCAGTCATATTGTATTAAACGGTTTTTCTACAGTTTTTAAAAATTATTACTAAAGGAGCCCTGCTAAAATTGGAACGGACGACCTTTCCCATACAGATCTCACCCCATGTGGTCTCTCCCCCCTGCAGATCCCATCCCATTATGGCCCCTTTCCCCCTGCAGATCCCATCCCATTGTGGCCCCTTTCCCCCTGCAGATACCATCCCATTGTGGCCCCTTTCCCCCTGCAGATACCATCCCATTGTGGCCCCTTTCCCCCTGCAGATACCATCCTATTGTGGCCCCTTTCCCCATGCAGATCCCATCCTATTGTGGCCTCCTTTCCCCCTGCAGATCCCATCCTATTGTGGCCTCCTCTCCCCCTGCAGATCCCATCCTATTGTGGCCTCCTTTCCCCCTGCAGATCCCATCCTATTGTGGCCTCCTTTCCCCCTGCAGATCCCATCCTATTGTCGCCTCCTTTCCCCCTGCAGATCCCATCCTATTGTGGCCTCCTCCCCCCCTGCAGATACCATCCTATTGTGGCCTCCGAGTCAAATAAAGGACAGATGTGCTGTTATCCCTCATTTACAAACATAACAGCATATTTTAAAATGTTTCATATATTTAAAACCCCTTGACGACCGGCCGATTTTTCGCTTTCCGTTTTTTTTTTCGCCATTCTTCTTCTGAGAGACGTAACTTTTTTATTGTTCAGTCAATATGGTCACGTGAGGGCTCGTGTTTTGCAGAATGAGCTGTACTTTTAAATGAAACCATAGGTTTTACCATATAGTGTACTGGAAAGCGGCAACAAAATTCCAAATGCAGAAAAATTGCAAAAAAACTGCGATAGCATTATTGTTTTTGAGATATTTTATTCACTGTGTTCAATATATGGTAAAACTGATGTGTGGGTGTGATGCTTCAGGTCAGTGTGAGTTCGTAGACACCAAACATGTATAGCTTCAACCTCCATGAGGTGGTCACATGTTTACTCCAGTGCCATTTTCTACTGCTTTTCACAGCGTAGAGCACTCTGGTGATTTTCTTGTGCTTGTACACTTCATATCAGTCTTTTCTGTCATTATAATAGCAGAAAGACACATAATGTCCCACTCTCCTGCATTTTGTAATTTTGCACCCTGTGGTGCCTTTCATGTGGCACTAAGGGGTGCTTAGCCTTGTATTTACAAAAAAAAAAAAATGTAAAAAATAAATGATGTGGGGTTCCCCCTATTTTTGGTAGCCAGCTAGGGTAAAGCAGATGGCTGCAGCCTACAGACCACAGCTGGCAGCTTCACCTTGGCTGGTAATCCAAAACTGAGGGCACCCCACGCTCTTATTTTAAATTAAATAAATAAATTTAAAAAAAAAAACATGTGGGGGTCCCCCCAAAATTGGATCACCAGCCAAGGTAAAGCAGACAGCTGGGGTCTGATAATCTCAGACTAGGGAGGTCCATGGTTATTGGACTCTCCCCAGCCTAAAAATAGCAGGCCGCAGCCGCCCCAGAAGTGGCGCATCCATTAGATGCGCCATTCCTGGTGCTTCGCTCCAGCTCATCCCGTTGCCCTGGTGCAGTGGCAAACGGGGTAATATATGGGGTTAATACCAGATGTGTAATGGCACCTGGCATCAAGCCCTGGGGTTCGTGATGTCAGGCGTCTATCAGATACCTGACATTACTAACCCAGTCAGTAATAAAAAAAAATTGATGACAAACACATTTTTATTTGAAAAAACACTCCCAAAAACATTTTCTCTTTCACCAATTTATTAGAAAGAAAAACAAATCCAGGTCTGGTGTAATCCAAGGAGTTCCCATGACGATCCATACCATAGTCAATGTCCCAGTCAATGAAGAACAGAATGTTCCATATTGGCTGGGAGAGCAGTGCAGTGGCCTGAGCTAATATCAATAGGTCAGCCCAGGTCACTGCAGGGCATGACAAGTGCTGCTGTCAGGAGGATAGCGAGGTACATTACCTGCGGTGATCGCTGCACTCCTGATAGCAGAGCTGTCACTGAGTTCAATGACCGCCTCCTTCACAACCAAGTATCGCGGGAGCCTGTGACGTCACCGCTAGTGAAAGTTTTGGGTCGGCAGCGAGAGGAAATGTGACAAGCGGCAGCCACAGAGGACAGTGACAGTGCTGACATCGGGAGTGCAGGACTTCATCAACGCAGGTAAGGCTAGATTCACATTTCCGTTGTTTTTCATCAGTCACATGCATTGCTTGACGCTTGTGACTGATGTGTTGTACAATGGATGACTAGAATAGAATTCATTGTCGGACTCCGTTTTAAAAGAGAGAACGATCAGCTGATCACTCTCATTAGCCGGCCGGCTTTTGAGAGCGAACAGATGATCTCCCGGCAGCCGTTTAATGAGAGCAATTAGCTGATTGCTCACAGCAGTCGGCCGCCGAGAATGTGTGCAGGTGGCGGAGTGCGAGGTGGGTGGAGCCGAGTGGGGCCATGTGTGCGGGCGGCGGAGTGCGAGGTGGGTGGAGCCGAGCGGGGCCATGTGTGCAGGTGGCGAAATGCGAGGTGGGTGGAGCCGAGCGGGGCCATGTGTGCGGGTGGCGTAATGCGAGGTGGGTGGAGACGAGTGGGGCCATGTGTGTGGGCAGTGGAGTGCGAGGTGGTTGGAGCCAAGCGGGGCCATGTGTGCGGGCGGCGGAGTGCGAGGTGAGTGGAGCCGAGAGGGGCCATGTGTGCGGGCGGCTTAGTGCGAGGTGGGTAGAGCTGAGCGGGGCCATGTGGCGCTGAGGACATCAGTGCCAGAGACTGCATGGCTGGGGACAGGTGAGTGTGAGTGTGAGTGTGTGTACATGCTGAGTGCAGGAGGGGGCGGAGCCGAGCGGGGATGTGTCGGCTCCCTGCACACGTAGCCAGGGTAAATATCGGGTTACTAAGCAAAGCGCTTTGCTTGGATACCCGATATTTACCTTGGTTACCAGCTTACCGCAGGCTGCCAGCGATGGCTCCCTACAAACTGTAGCTGTAAAAAGCCACGCTTTTGGGGATCTAAACTTTTTCGAACGTAACTCGAACTGTCGAGCTTTTAGCAAAAAGTTTGAGTTTGAGTTCGATCTCGAGCACCCCCCCAAAATCACTTGAACATGAAATTGGTGAACTTCTCACATCGCTCAACTCTACTCATTATAGCATGATTGTTGAATACAAAATGAAATGAATTAGGGTAGTGTCTTAAGTGTCTGCTGTTGTCTGTGTGTTTTCCTTCTCAGCCCCTTTATCCTTTCACCTTATTTGTACCTGTTTCAGTTTACGGTATGTCACATTGGGTTTCTGTTTATTACTGCACTCCTTTTTCTCCCCTTGTAAGTGTGACGCCCTGGACTAGCCAGGTAGTCACAGGTAGATCCCCGCACTACACCTGTCCCCTAAAAAGGAGTCATCAGCCAACCACAAAAACCCTAGTCACCTCCAACAGTGCTTGATGGACACACCAGGGGGGCGGAGCCAGGCGGTTGTTACGCCCACCGAGGAGTTCAGAGGGCTTGAGGCAGGAAAAAGACAGTTGAGTTGTCAGTTCAGTTGTGAGGAGTTCAGTTTGAGAGTTCAGTGGAGGAGGTCAAGCCTGTAGGACAGGCCTGTGACGGACTGACAGGTGTGAGGGTCGTAGCCCGAACACCTTGGCTAGAAGGCAAGCGGAGGCCTCTGCCTGCCGGAGTCGGGAAGACGGCTCGGTGGAACCATGGTGGACCGGGACAGGGTAGTGGCCCACCGGTACTGACCCAGGGAACCGACTCGGAAACCGGAGCACACAGGGGGGTACTCAGACCCTGAAACGAGGTCCAGAATCCACTGGACTGAGTTAAT
The DNA here is from genome assembly GCF_048569485.1 of Anomaloglossus baeobatrachus. Lineage (NCBI taxonomy): Eukaryota > Metazoa > Chordata > Amphibia > Anura > Aromobatidae > Anomaloglossus > Anomaloglossus baeobatrachus. Next base: position 101,935,303 of record NC_134362.1, read on the forward strand.
TCACTGATTGTGGTCTGGACTATAGGTCCTTTCCCACCCAAGTCCCAACTGAAGACAACAGCCCACCGAGGGGGATAGAAAGCCACCGCACAGGCAGAGAGATCCCACGGGCCAGCGTCTGCAGGCAAACGGGCTCTCCCGACATATACACAGCCGGGGAGCGGACTCCCATCGCTGAAGCGCAGGCAGTCTACATCTACACAACACGGTGCAGAAGAAAGGCAGAGACCACCATCCGGGTGGTGGACCTGACCGCAGCCGGCTGCGGGCACCAACCACCATCAACTTGGTTTACCAGTGACTTGTGTGTGTCAATAAGAGTGAGTACAACAGTGCCCTCCGGCCGCGCACATCGCCCTGCACCGCCCAGCTATCCCCAATGGGTCCCGGGGGCCATCATCCCTGCCCACGGAGGGGTTAACATTTGGCTGCACTACCATCTCCCCCGGGTGCCCCGCAACTGTAGCGGTGGTGTCTACCTTCACCACATTCCGTGGGTGGCGTCACGAACTCAGGCGCGGCTCCGGCCGTGCACCTACCTAACCCCCCACCGAAAGCATCAGCATCCCCTTTCAGAGCGACGTGACCCCAGGTCTGGAGGCGCTCGAGCCACCCACCAACGAGCCCAGATCTGAGCGGGTCATAAGCGGTACATAAGCAGTGCTTTTCAGCCTCCCCTCTGGTCTCTCAGGAGGCATGAGAAACCCTTACATGGTAGCCAGGTCTGAAATGGTGCTGTTAGTTGTGCTGCTAGGGTCTTTAGTCTGTACAGTGTACAGGGACCAGTTGGTTGCAGCCGCATATTTCCTTCTCCGTTACGTGTGTGTTATATGTTTAGAACAATTATTATCCTTTTAACCTCTTAACGACCGCGGGCAGTAATATTACGTCCTAGTGGTCATAATGTTACTGCCCGCGGTCTGCCGCCAGCAGCATGCCGCGATCGGCGCACATCTCAGCTGATTTTCACAGCTGAGATGTGTGCCTGCTAGGCACGAGCAGAATCGTTATCTGCTGGTGCCATTTAACCCCTTAAATGGCGTTGTCAATATGTGACAGCGCCATTATAATCGCGATTGCGGTAAACTTTTACTTACTGCCCGATACCGGAAGTCACATGACGTGATTATGTGACTTCCGGTAGTTGTCACGGTAGCACAGGGACATGTGATGACCCCTGTACCTGCCATGAATTACTTTCAGTTTAACTCGGCCCGCAGCCCAGTGAAGCAGAAAGTGAGCTGTGTGTAGCTGTGATCAGCAGATAGGGCCGAGCGATCGGATTGTTGATCGCTATAGCCTCCTAGGGGGACTAGTAAAATAAAAAAAAAAGTAAAAAAAAAGTTTTAAAAAATTGAAAAAAAAAAACAAAAACAACCCTAAAAGTTAAAATCACCCCCATTTCGCCCCATTGAAAATTAAAGGGTTAAAAAAATAAAAAATATACACATATTTGGTATCACCACGTTCAGAAACGCCCGATCTATCAAAATATAAAATCAATTAATCTGATCAGTAAACAGCGAAGTGGCAAAAAAATTCCAAGCGCCAAAATGACGTTTTTTTGTCGCCACAACTTTTGCGCAAAATGCAATAACAGGCGATCAAAACGTAGCATCTGCGCAAAAATGGTACAGTTAAAAACGTCAGCTCAAGACACAAAAAATAAGCCATCACTGAGCCATAGATCCCGAAAAATGAGAACGCTACGGGTCACGGAATATGGCGTAAAACGTGCACCACTTTTTTCGGAAAAACTTCCGATTTTTTTTAACCCCTTATATAAAAGTAAACCTATGGATCCTGGGTAAATTTTTGTATTTTCCCTCCTTCAGTTTTTTTGCGGTACGCAAAAAAAGGAAGGTACACGGATGACAAACGGATGACATACGGACCGTAAATGGAATGGAAACAGATGCCACACAAATGCACCCGTGAAAAAAATGGACCGTTTTTGCGGTCCGCAAAAAACGGATCAATCGTGTGAATGTAGCCTTATTTTGTTCTGCCGTTTATAAACAGCAGGAAGAAATAAATGAATAGCATCCCCCAGCGTCAGAAAATCTCCGGGGTTTCAGGGGGTAGCTGAGACCCTGGAGATTATGATTCAGGCTGTTTTTTCCGGTCCGCGCTCACGTGATCACCGGTATACACCGTATACCGATGATCACGTTACAGTAAATGACAGCGCCGGTAAAAAATTATTTATCTCCCATCTGGCATGAACAAACATGTCAGATGAGAGATAAATCTGCTCCCCGGTCCTCCGGTGTCGCCAAAGTGACGCCCCCCGACCCCCTCCCGGAAATCCAAGATGGCCGCACGCACAGCAGTGCGCCGGCCGCATTCACCTTACTCCTCTGATTTCTGTCGCATTTGCCATGACCCATACGACAGAAAACTCCTCCCCAGGCCCTGCCAGGTCACCCCCTATAACCCCACCGGTGTTCCCCGGTGTCCCACGGTACCTGTGCAGCGTTGATCCCCCGCGGCCCCCTCCTTCACAATAGATGCTGCCGCATGCACAGAGCGGCTGTCAGCTCAGCTTCCTGTTTTCAGACACAGTGAGTGGTGGTAACCATGCATCTGTAAGCTACTGCAATGTCCTGCTCATGAGGTAAGGAACATAGTTGATCAGGAAAGCTATACTACATTTCCAAATGGAGGTATTTGATTTTATAGTTGCCCTGCTGAACGACTACCAAACATGAGAGTCCATTATACGCCACAAGAAAACATGTCTAAATAGCGAGCTCTGTTGTTTAGAATTCATTCAGCTGGATAACTTGACTTAAAGGGGTATTCCATCTCCAATATCCTATCCCCAATATATAGTAGGTGGAATAGCAATAATATCAGCAAATACCAATATTTGGAAATGTAGATTAGTTCCCCTGATTGGGCATGCCCTTACCTCATGAGAAGGGCATTGCAGCTTTGGTAGCAACAGTTACGACATGGTCTCTGCTGATGTGGACCCGGGGAGAGTGGGTGCAGATTCATTGCAACCACACTCCTCACATGGAGGATCTGCACTCCTAGAAAATGGGGGATACGTTCTCTGAGCGTGTCCCCCTATATTCTAGACGGTCCAGAGTCGTCGTGGGACCCCCTTATTTTTTTTCCTTACAATAAATTGGTGAAAGAGGGAATGTTTTGGGGAATATTTTTTCAAATACATTTTTTTTTGTGTATTTGTTTTGTTAGTACTGACAGTTTGTGATGTCGGGTATCTGATAGACGCCATGACATCACAAACTGCTGGGCTTGATGTTAGGTGACTTTGCAGCTAGTATCAACCCCATTTATTACCCCGTTTGCCACTGCACCAGGGCACGGGATGAGCTGCGGTGAAGCGCCAGGATTGGCGCATCTATTGGATGCGCCACTTCTGGGGCACCTGCGGGCTGCTATTTTTAGGCTGTGAAGGGCCAATAACTATGGACCTTCCCACCCTGAGAATACCAGACCACAGCTGTCCGCTTTACCTTGGCTGGTGATCCAATTTGGGGGGGACCCTACTTTTTCTTGTAATTATTAATATTTATAAAATAATTATTAAAAAACAGCCTGGGGTGACCTCCACTTTGGATCCCCAACCACGGTAAAGCTGCCAGCTGTGGTTTTCAGGCTACAGCCGTCTGCTTTACCCTAGCTGGCTATCAAAAATGGGGGGACCCCACGTCATTTTTTTTTTAAACTATTTTTTTAAATAAAAAAAATAATGGGCTTCCCTGTATTTTGATTGCCAGCCAAGGTAACGCCAGGCAGATGGGGGTGGCAACCCGTAGCTGTCTGCATTATCTGGGCTGAGAATCAAAAATACCGTGGAGCGCTGTCATTTTTTTTAATGATTTATTTTTACAGCACTGTGATATCAGGCAATCAAAATACAGGTAAGTCCATTTTTTTTTTAGTTATTTAAATAAATAATTAATAAAAATATATATGGGCTCCCGCTGCATTTTTTGTATTGCTAGCTAACGGTAATCCAAGCAGCTACTGGCTGCTAACCCCCACTGCTTGGTGTTACCTTCACTGGCAATGGAAAATCCAAGGAAGCATTTTTTATTTTTGTTGCCAAAAAACTACAAAAAAAATGACGTGAGCTTCGCCATATTTTTGTATGCTAGCCAGGTACAGCAGGCAGGTATGGCTGCCCCCAACCCCCAGCTGCCTATTTGTACCCGTCTGGGAACTAAAAATATAGGGAAGCCCTTTTTTTAATTATTTCATGAATTTCATGAAATATTTAAAAAAATAAACGACATGAACTTCGCTCCATTTTTGTGTCCAGCCAGGTACAACTAGGCAGCTGGGGATTCGAATTCCAGCACAGGTTAGCCTGAGGTTTCTGGGCCCCTCTGCTGCGAATTGCAGTCTGCAGCCGCCCCAGAAAATGGCGCTTTCATAGAAGCGCCATCATCTGGCGCTGTAATCAACTCTTCTAGCTGCCCTGGTGATGGTGGCTCGCTGAGTAATAATGAGTTAATATTAGCTTTGTTTTACTAGCTAGTATTAAGCCAGAGATTTTTAATGTCAGGCAAGTTTGACCCGGCCATTAAGAATTTCCAATAAAGGGTTAACAAAAAAGACACCACACAGGGAAAAATACTTACTCCCTTGTCAGCCCTCCACGATCCTGGTCTTCTGTCTTCTTTCTCCTTCAACCCATGCAGCTCTGCTACATCAGACAGTGCTGCATGGGAGGAAGAACGCTGCTCCTCCATGCAGTCTTTTCACTCCGTGAGTGATAACAGGCTGCTGGCTGTAAGTGGTGACATAACCGCTGACAGACGGGTTACCATAGCAACGGTGCTCCGATCACGGGATTCCCGGTGCCGCTATTTACCGGCTGTGATAGCTAGTCCCTGCATGTGGCTGACTCTGTAAAGAGCGTCCACATGCAGGAACGAGGAGTCGACCGTGTGCCAGAGCATTTCGCCGGTACACTGACATGCACAAACGAGCACCGCGTACTGGAGAGATGCACTGACAGGACCTAGCATGGTGTCATAGCCATGTGACCAGTCTGTAGCCAATGAGATAATAGACACATGACTGGTCACATGCTATTTTGACGTCACGATAGGTCCTATCATCAGTTCTGGTTACTGGGAGGACGCAGCGATTATCGGAAAGAAAAGCGGCGGTAGACAGAGTGCAGGACGCGTCGCGGGGACCTGTAAGTTTTATGGCAATGTTTATTAACTGTATGTGTACATTTATAATGTGTTTTCATGTGTTTGTGTTTGCCTCCCATTGTTTTCATTGGGGTTTGAGAGGTTCGTCGAATGACTCGCCGAACCGAACTCGAACGCGGCCTCCGTTCGACGAACCGAATCGAACTCGAGCCTCTAGAGTTTCGCTCATCTCTAATTATGAGCTACTAAAGGCATCCATAATCTTATTTTAATAATATAAACCTTTTATTATGCAGATATCATCACTTGCTGTCCACCAGCTGTAGCTCTGATGTGTATATCTATCATTTCTTCTCCCCAGGGTTACTGTGTGCTATTACTACAAGTTCCACCATGCATTGCATTAGCCTGTGAGCCAGCACTTAGCACGCTACCTCCATTCTCCATCCTGAAGATATAGGGAGATACCAAGTGTCAGAGTGACGCAGGGTAGGTACCAGCCCATATGGCAATTGCCAGATGGCCAGTACAGTTTTGTTATTGTGTTTGTTATGCAAGTTTTGATGATTTTCAGCTGTTCACAGTGATTGGATTACCTAAGCCCTTTGCTTTTGAAATGCAGATTGCAGCACTTCAGTAGCAAAGATGTCAGCCCTTGTTGTTACTGCTGAATGAAATGGTCAGCTCAGCTTGCATAAGGCAGACTATTTGTATCTTCAGCTCACTCCTTATCATCCACACAGACCTTCAAGAGCCCTGTGATGACTTCCTTTCATTTGGTCTGATATTTGTGCCAGAAAAGAGAAGGAAGAAATATCTGCATAACAATTCAGTACTATGTGATCCCTTCTGAGCTGCACTCATAGGAGCTATACAACTAATGCAAGTTTAATACAAAAGGTATTGTTTTGAAGAGCTATGGTATATGGAAAGGGAGTGAAAAAATAGTGGAAAACACCTTTAACTCATGTTTTCTTCCAAGGTAAATCCAAAATATAAAAAGCTGGAGATCCCAGGAAGAATTTCACATGAAATATAGCCAGCAAGGAAATGCAGTGAAGGGAGAACATATATATCCCTACCCATGCTGTGATAGGTCAAACCAAAATAAGATAATTATTAAAAACACCTGAAGAGGATAAAGACTAGAAATCAAAAAACAAGGAAGTAGTAAATCATCATTAGAAACAAAAGGAACTGACCATGGAGAAAGAGGTCACAGAATCAAATCCTGAAACCAAGCCATCACAGTACCTCCCCTTCTAAGAGGGGTTATTGGACCCTCAGGAGCCACCACCATCTAACATCGCTGATGGAACTCACTCACCAGGTGGTCCACATGAAGATTACCCAAATCAACTAAGGAGATATTTTCAGTACCATAACCCTTCCACTGATGAGATACTGTAAATGGCACCTATCCCACCTGGAACTCAAAAATCACTCTACGTCATACTCTTAATCCCACTCCATATCCACCTTAATTATGTCTCAAGGATCAGGTGTCCCCTCAAATCTTTTTAAGGGGAAAAAAATGAAAGAAGTATTCAATCTTTATGGGAGTAAATAATCTTAAGAGACATCCAGAAAAGCAGCAGTTACCCCATGACCTAACCTCTTGGGTTGCCTTGTGTTTAAATAACCACGGCAGGCCTATCACTAACTCTGTAGGTAGAGGTAGAACCATAAATGAAATGGATTCTCTGTGTAAGCTTCCTAGCTTCATACACACATTCTCAACCTTCATAATAATTAGTGATGAGCGAGTACTAAAAAGCTCGGGTGCTCGAAGCTCGGGCCGAGCCTCCCAAGATACTCGTGTACTCGGCCCGAGCAACGAGCCCAATGTTATCCTATGGGAGACCCGAGTATTTTTGTGAAATGACCCCCCGGCAGCATGGAGAAACCCTAAAAATGTCACAAAAGTCTCAGAAGAGTGCTCAAATGACATGGCAACAGCATGGGGAAGACCCCTTGAAGCATTTATCACTGAAAAGTCACAGCTGTGAACAATTTTGTCCGCGTTTTACGCCATTTTTACGGACTCACCAGAAAACCTTCCAAAATGACCCCAAAATGATTTTTCATGGCGGAAATGTTAAGGGCACATACCCAATAGTGAGATAGAGCTGGTGTATGTTACTTTTTGAGATTAATACATGAAAGATTTTACGTGAAAACATTGTGTGGCACTCCGATGTCCCTGAGAAGAGACGTACAAGAAGGCCTCTTGAGTCTAATGTGCCCATTTTGAGGAAGTGAGTCTTTGTAGTATTTTCCTTTGCCAGGGCAGTCCAAAATTGTGAGGTTCACCAATGCCCCTGCATACAGACGTGCATGAGGGCCTGTAAACCTGAAGTGCCCATTGTAAGGAAGTGGGTCTATTGTAGTACAGCCCTTAGGCAGGGCAGCCAAAAATTGGGAGGCTCCACATTTTCCCTGGATAGAGACGTGCATGATGGCCTGTAAACCTGAAGTGCCCATTGTAAGGAAGTGGGTCTATTGTAGTATAGCCCTTAGGCAGGGCAGCCAAAAATTGGGAGGCTCCACGTTGTCCCTGGATAGAGACGTGCATGAGGGCCTGTAAACCTGAAGTGCCCATTGGAAGGAAGTGGGTCTATTGTAGTATAGCCCTTAGGCAGGGCAGCCAAAAATTGGCAGGCTCCACGTTGTCCCTGGATAGAGACGTGCATGATGGCCTGTAAACCTGAAGTGCCCATTGTAAGGAAGTGGGTCTATTGTAGTATAGCCCTTAGGCAGGGCAGCCAAAAATTGGGAGGCTCCACGTTGTCCCTGGATAGAGACGTGCATGAGGGTCTGTAAACCTGAAGTGCCCATTGTAAGGAAGTGGGTCTATTGTAGTATAGCCCTTAGGCAGGGCAGCCAAAAATTGGGAGGCTCCACGTTGTCCCTGGATAGAGACGTGCATGAGGGCCTGTAAACCTGAAGTGCCCATTGTAAGGAAGTGGGTCTATTGTAGTATAGCCCTTAGGCAGGGCAGCCAAAAATTGGGAGGCTCCACATTGTCCCTGGATAGAGACGTGCATGAGGGCCTGTAAACCTGAAGTGCCCATTGGAAGGAAGTGGGTCTATTGTAGTATAGCCCTTAGGCAGGGCAGCCAAAAATTGGGAGGCTCCACGTTGTCCCTGGATAGAGACCTGTTAGGTTCTTAGTGCCTCCGTGCTTGCATTTAAAAACCGCACGTGTGTGCCTGTTGGTGGCAGCTTTCCGCTGCATTTGTGTGAGTTTTGCAAAAACTTGGATATAACGCACAAGTCTAGTGAATACACATCAGCACAGCATTGCAAAATGCGCAAGGGCGTTGTCAACGAACAAGGAAGTGGACGTGATGGTGGTGCAGGCAGAGACCGAGGTTGTGTGCAAGCTCTAATTTCGCCACAACAAAGGGCCACATCTAGTCGCTCGCACGTCCTGTCCCAAATTCTTGGGGACCGCTGCAGTACACCGCTCTTGAACCAAGACCAGTGTCAACAGGTTGTTAGTTGGATAGCGGATAATGCTTCCAGTCAGATTGGCACCACCACAAACACTCTGTCTTCCACACGGTCAAGTGTCAGTAGCCGTGATACTGCACCGCACATTTCAGAACCTGATCCTCCTTCCTACCACCAGGCCGAGTACACGTCCACGGACATTACTGATCCCACACTTGGACACTCGGAAGAGCTGTTCGTTCACGTTTCCATTCACAAATTCTGGCCTCTCGCCAGCTCCTGTTGAAGTGGGCCATGACGAGATTGTATGTACAGATGCCCAAATATTTGAGCAGCCACGTTCTCACGAAGTTGGCAACGTGTCTCAACAAGGGGTGGACGATGATGAGACACAATTGTCAGGAAGTCAGGAGGAGGAGCAGGGTGCGGAAGAGGAAGACGACATGGTGGATGATCCAGTAACTGACCCAACCTGGCAGGAGGATATGCAGAGCGAGGACAGCAGTGCACAGGGGGAGGGAGGCGTAGCATCCCAACAGGCAGTAAGAAGCAGAGTGGTGGCCCCAGGCAGACGTCAGGCAACTGTTCCCCGGAACAACACGACACAAGGTGCCTGTACAAATGTTAGGTCTTCCCGAGTCTGGCTGTAATACTATTGTATGTATTGAGGATTTCGATTGCGTTAGGGCAATGACAACCAGAGACGAGTTCTTGGTGCAAGACGTTTATAATATGCAACCAGCAAATATGTACATAAACACAGTAGAACATAAATACAGGAAATACCTTCCAGGGACGGAGCGAAAGGGAATTCCCGGAACCGCGCACCGGACTCCCCCAGGGAGACCACCAAGAGCGAACCCCTATACAGGGACTGTCTGGCAATCACCCCAGAAGCCCTAAATGCGCAGCAGCCGGGACACAAAAGGGCAATAGGTAAGTCCAAAAATGTCCGTACGTGATGTGAGTCCAGAGTGGTATTAAACGGAAGGAACCGGGCAGAAGTGCCGACCAAAGACGGCAAACGGAGTCCGGGCACAGCTAGATGATACCAGATGAAGTCCAGAGTCGGTGTCGGTTGTTTTCCAAGAGGATCCGAATAACAATCAGGAACCAAAAGCTGCAGGGCAGGAGCACACAGGAAGCAGTATACTCAGGCACTGGACTAAGCTTTAGGGGCGGCTTTTAAACAGATGGACAGGAAGTAGGGCAACAGAACAGAAAACTCCATGTTAACAAAGGGCAAGCTCTTTCAAAAGAAAACTGGAAAACCCGGAACTCTGACACTGGCAGTTTTTTAAGTTGGCTCCAGATGATTCTAAAAAGGCCATTTGCAACACCTGCCATGCCAGCATCAGCAGGGGTACCAAAACTAGCAGCCTGACCACCACCAGCATGATCAGGCACATGTCAGCCAAGCACCCGACTTTGTGGGAAGTACAACAGAGTCCAGGAGCAGTGCTTGCTGATGTCACTGCTACGTCTTCGCTGGTTGTGCATGCGAGCCAATCCCCTGTCCATGCTGCCTGCGAACAAGCCTCCTCCACTCCTGCACCTGCAGTTGCCTACGCAGAAAGAACACCATCATCAAGCACGTCCTTGTCCCAGCGCAGCGTTCAGTTATCCATTCAGCAAACCTTTGAACGCAGGCGCAAATACACTGCCAACACCCCACATGCCACAGTTCTAAATGCTAACATTTCGCGACTGCTTGCGCTGGAAATGTTGCCTTTTAGGCTGGTTGAGACAGAAGCATTCCGCGACCTGATGGTGGCAGCTGTCCCACGTTACTCGGTCCACAGCCGCCACTATTTCTCCCGGTGTGCCGTCCCCGCATTGCATAACCACGTGTCACAAAACATCACACGTGCCCTGAACAACGCTGTTTCAGCCAAAGTCCACCTAACCACAGACACGTGGACAAGTGCATGTGGGCAAGGCCGCTACATCTCGTTGACGTCACACTGGGTTAATATTGTGCAAGCTGGGACCCAGTCTGAGCGAGGGACGGAACATGTCCTTCACACACCAAGTTTTGCAGGCCCTACCTCAGTCAGGGTTTCACACACACTCTACAGCTCCGGAATGTCATGCTCCTCAGCCTCCTCCTCCTCCTGCGCATCCTGATCCACTTTACCCTCCACACCAGTCCCAAGCTGGAAGTGTCGCGGGCGGAGGAGGGGACGGTGCGCTCTCCCACTGCTCGGGTCCGGCTGACGCTGCTCTACGGCTGCTGCTGCTCGTTGGCTCGAGCGATGGCCGGATCCCGGGGACTCGAGCGGCACTACTCGCCCGTGAGTGAAAAGGGGTGGTTTGGGTTTTGGGGATATTGTCCGTGACGCCACCCACGGTTGTGGTGATTGTGTGGACACCACCGCTGCTCTGGACGGGGATCCTGGGAGCCTGTGACAGGGAGCAGCTTTGTTGTTATTTCTCCCCTCCGTGGGTAGGGGGGTTGGTTGTCCCGGGGCCTGGTGATGGGGTAGAGATGGATGACAGGCGGGTTGCGGGGCCTGATGAGGTGCAGGGTCGCAGGGGCAGCGCTGTGCCGCACGGCACGGAGGTACTCACTCAACCCAATGATGATGACACAGTTCACGGTAAAACAAGTGGCTGGATGGACGGGTCACTCGGACGGCTGCGGTTGTTCCTCCCTGCAGGTTAGTGATGACTGTCTCTCCCTGCACCTAAGTTAAGTGTTGGTAGTGATGGTTTCCCAACGGTAACCCGCTCCCCGACCAGGATATGGGCCGGAGGAGCCCCTTTTGCCCACAGGCGCTGGCCCTGGGAGACGGTTGCCCTTGGCGGTGGCGGTGTCTCCCCTTCACGGTTGGACGGTTGCCTTCTATCTGGACTTGGCTGTTTGGAAACCCTGAGGTCCCCTTCACTAACGGATTTGGCAAATTCACGGCGACACCAAGCCTTGCCGGGATCTGAAAGTCCTCTGCCAATGGTGCTGGCTTCTCTTTGTATACCGGTCCGGTACGGCCGGGTCACCACCCGTCCACGGTCCTTACGGCAGACTCCAATCGGCCTCCACTGCAGACGGTCACCACATCCTGCCAACCTTGCTGTCCTGTCCGGGCCACACACCCGGACCAACTTCAGGCTCTTTGCTGTCACTTTTCTCCTCTCTACTACTTTCCTCCTTCCACTTCCTTAGCTTAACTCTCACTGCCTGTGTTTTCCCTCCTCCTCGGTGGGTGGAGACCAACCGCCTGGCTCCACACCCTGGTGTGGACAACAGCCCCTGGGGAAGGCAACAAGGATTTTGTGTTTTGACTATGATATGCCTGCAGGGAGTGTGGGGTGTTTAAGTGTTGTGCTCTGTGGCCCCTGGCTTGTCCAGGGCAACACAGAAGCACTGCAGCACTGCCTCGGCGAAGCGGCAACAGGCAGTGCTGAAGCTAATCTGCATAGGTGACAACAAACCCCACAATGCAGAAGAGGTGTGGACAGCTCTGAAACAGAAGGCAGATCACTGGCTCACAACTCTGAACCTAAAGCCAGGAAAGGTCGTGTGTGACAATGGCCGGAACCTGGTGGCGGCTTTGAGGCGAGGCCAGCTGACACATGTTCCATGCGTGGCCCATGTGCTCAACCTCGTGGTTCAGCGGTTTCTAAAGTCATACTCAGAGCTGTCTGATCTGCTGGTAAAAGTTCGCTGCCTGTCTGCACATTTTCGAAAGTCACCTACTGCTTCAGCCGGCCTTGCTGGCTTAAGACGCCGTTTGCATCTTCCGGCACACAGACTGGTGTGTGATGTCCCCACGCGTTGGAATTCAACTCTGCACAAGTTGGTCAGGATATGTGAGCAGAAGAGGGCAGTTGTTGAGTACCTGCATCACCTAAGCCGTCGGGAAATGGGTCAAACTCCACACATAACACCTGAGGAGTGGAGATGGATGTCCGACCTATGCACCATCCGCCAAAACTTTGAGGACTCCACCAAGATGGTGAGCGGCGATGACGACATTATTAGCGTCACCATACCGCTTCTCTGCCTTCTAAAATGGTCTCTGCTCAAAAAACAACCATGATGCATTGCAGGCGGAGCGCGATGAGTTTGAGCAAGAAACAGTAGTGGGTGTGGGTGATAACACACAGCCCAGCCTCGTCTCATCACAACGTGCAGTGGAGGACTATGACGAGGAGGAGGATGAAGACATGGAGCAACTCTCTGGCCAAATTGAGGATATGACATGCAGTCATATCCTCGGTTCAGCGTGGCTGGCCAGAGGACAGGGTAGATGATGATGAGGAGGAGGAGGAGGACAGCATGTTCAGTCATCGTGTTGGTCAGGATACTGAAGTGATGGCTGTTAAGAGTCTGGCACACATGGCTGACTTTATGGTAAGCTGCCTGTCTCGTGACCCTCGCGTTAAGAACATCTTGGCCGACAATCATTACTGGTTGGTAACACTGTTAGACCCACGCTAAAAGGAGAACTTTATGTCTCTTATTCCCGAGGCGGAGAGGTCAGGCAAAATGCAGCAGTTCCAGAAGGCCATAGTCACGGAAGTAGGCAAAGCATTCCCCTCACAAAACGCTAGCGGTATAGGTCAGGAATCAGTGGACAACCAAGGCGTACAGCCGAGAGGGGCACAAGTCCAATCCGCCAGAGGTAGGGGAACAGTCTTTAAGATGTGGGACAGTTTTCTCAGCCCCTCACATACCACAGCCCCTGAGGTGAGGGGTAGTGCCACAATAAATCCTAAGTTTGGCCAGATGCTCAAGGAGTACCTTGCAGATCAAACAACTGTACTCCGATATTCCTCTGTGCCTTACAATTAATGTGTATCCAAGCTGGACACGTGGCATGAATTGGCTCTTAGTCTCTACGCCTTGGAAGTCCTGGCCTGCCCTGCCGCTAGCGTTTTGTCAGAGCGTGTTTTTAGTGCCGCAGGTGGAATCATTACAGATAAACGCACCCGCCTGTCAACTGTAAATGCTGACAGGCTGACTCTGATCAAGATGAACAAGGGTTGGATTTGGCCAGACTTCACCACACACCAACAGCAAATGACAGCGGAATTTAAAGTTTGTAACGGGAATTTGCCATGTACCTCCACTCACCCATGGTAACACACTTCTGGACTTTGGCTAATCGCTGGACTGCTCCTCCTTCTCCTCATGCGCCATTATGGTGACCGTTACAATAGTTAAGCCGTTGTTTCAGGTATACCCCCAGTGGTAAATTTTTTCGCCCATTCTTTCTGAATGGGCATTACAACGACAGGAGACCCGCTCCTTTGCAATGGGAACAATGTTTTGAGGCCCTCATGCACATCTCTACCCAGGGACAATGTGGAGCCTCCAAATTTTTGGCTGCCCTGCCTAAGGGCTATACTACAATAGACCCACTTCCTTACAATGGGCACTTCATGTTTACAGGCCATCATGCACGTCTCTATCCAGGGACAATATGGAGCCTGACGCTGCCACCGACAGACACACACGTGCTGTTTTTAAATGCAAGCACGGACGCAATAAGAACCTAACTGGTTTTTAGGAGCGACAATTACTGAGAAGTCTGACACTATCAGACACTGCTGACTGACGTGTATTATACACTAGACTTGTGCGTTATATAATAGTTTGTGCAAAACGCGCACCTGTACGCTGCCACCGACAGACACACACGTGCTGTTTTTAAATGCAAGCACGGACGCAATAAGAACCTAACTGGTTTTTAGGAGCGACAATTACTGAGAAGTCTGACACTATCAGACACTGCTGACTGACGTGTATTATACACTAGACTTGTGCGTTATATAATAGTTTGTGCAAAACGCGCACCTGTACGCTGCCACCGACAGACACACACGTGCTGTTTTTAAATGCAAGCACGGACGCAATAAGAACCTAACTGGTTTTTAGGAGCGACAATTACTGAGAAGTCTGACACTATCAGACACTGCTGACTGACGTGTATTATACACTAGACTTGTGCGTTATATAATAGTTTGTGCAAAACGCGCACCTGTACGCTGCCACCGACAGACACACACGTGCTGTTTTTAAATGCAAGCACGGACGCAATAAGAACCTAACTGGTTTTTAGGAGCGACAATTACTGAGAAGTCTGACACTATCAGACACTGCTGACTGACGTGTATTATACACTAGACTTGTGCGTTATATAATAGTTTGTGCAAAACGCGCACCTGTACGCTGCCACCGACAGACACACACGTGCTGTTTTTAAATGCAAGCACGGACGCAATAAGAACCTAACTGGTTTTTAGGAGCGACAATTACTGAGAAGTCTGACACTATCAGACACTGCTGACTGACGTGTATTATACACTAGACTTGTGCGTTATATAATAGTTTGTGCAAAACGCGCACCTGTACGCTGCCACCGACAGACACACACGTGCTGTTTTTAAATGCAAGCACGGACGCAATAAGAACCTAACTGGTTTTTAGGAGCGACAATTACTGAGAAGTCTGACACTATCTGGACTGTTTTAGACTGTGTACACCAGCCCCAGATATGATGAAGGCTGGTATACGGTCACCACTAGGAATGGCTATATACCCTGCCTGCCTGCCTGCCTGTATACTGCTAAAATAGTCCTGACAAGGACTCTTCTGGTCACTAGCCTGTATTCCGACCTGGCTATACTCTGCCTGTATATAGCAACAATAGTCCTGAGAAGGACTCTGCTACTGTACTCCGACCTGGCTATACCCTGCCTGCCTGTATACAACTAGAATAGTCCTGAGAAGGACTTCTGGTCACACTGTTTGCAGCCCTGCTCCGGAACTAACTATAAAGGGCCGCAAAGCTTTCCCTGAATCAGCGACACTCTCCCTGCACTGACTGTCTGGATAGTTGTGAGCAGAGCACAGCGCGCCGGCCGGTATAAAGGCTCGGTCACGCTGTGCAGGCCGGCCAATCACTGCAATTCCACAACTAACAGGGCTGTGGCATTGCAGTGGTCTGCCAGCCAATCCCTGCATGAGGGCTGGCTCTCAAAAGAGCGCCAACATGCAGAAATGAAGACCACGAGTACAGCACGAGTATCGCGAGATTACTCGGTCCCCGCCGAGCAGCCCGAGTACAGCGATACTCGTGCGAGTACCGAGTAGTTACAAGCATGCTCGCTCATCACTAATAATAATGTGACTTTGTGAAAGAGGAGAGTTATCAATAGCAGAAATGTGAATGGATATGTTGAGAGAGGAGAAATCATAACCATAATCTACAAATAAATCAGTATCAATTAGATTCCAGGTATAAAGGGGGCTTTACACGCAACGACATCGCTAACGAGATGTCGTTGGGGTCACGGAATAAGTGACACACATCCGGCCTCATTAGCGACGTCATTGCGTGTGACTACTACGAGCGACCGCTAACGATGCAAAATATTCACCAAATCGTTGATCGGTGACACGTCATCCATTTCCCAAATGTTGTTCCTTGTTCTGGACGCAGGTTGTTCGTCGTTCCTGAGACAGCACACATCGCTACGTGTGACACCCCAGGAATGACGAACAACACCGTACCTGCGTCCTCTGGCAATGAGGTGGGCGTGACTTTTATTCGGCTGCTCTCCGCCCCTCCGCTTCTATTGGACGCCTGCCGTGTGACGTCGCTGTAACGCCGCACGAACTGCCCTTTTTAGAAAAAGAGGCTGTTCGCCGGCCACAGTGACGTCGCTGCGATGGTAAGTACGTGTGATGGCTCCTAGCAATATTATGCGCCACGGGCAGCGAGTTGCCCGTGATGCACAATTGACGGGGGCGGGTGTTTTCACGAGCAACATCGATAGCAATGTCGCTGCGTGTAAAGCAGCCTTAACTTGAATCCTCAAATTCAGGTGTGCAAACAAAACCAGATACCTGAAAGGAAAAAAAGCACACCTGTACCACAGACAATCTCAGACTCTTGAAACCTACAAAAAGTCTCTTTTTTTTCCCTTTGAATTTCTGTAACATAGTTATGTGGGGATCACGGGGGAACACTAATCTCCTAAAGGAGACTTTGCAAGCCAGTCTGGCTGCTAGTAAAGTAAGGGGACTTATAGCTGCCACACCCCTCTGGGAAATATTCAAATTGTCTCTCCAGTAAAGGAGACAAACTCTAGCGCAGCGCCACCTATTGGAAGTAGCGATCCTAAAAGTCACAAGTGGATTTTTAACAATCCTTTGCAATATGACTCAGGATATATGCCAGATCAGAATACCAATTTGCAGACATGGTGTTTTCGGCAATGAGGAAGGAAGGAGGTAGGTGGCATGTTTCAGCCGCTCATCTCCGCCCCTCCTTTGCTATTGGACTGCTGCCGCATGACGTCGCTGTGATGCCGCATGAACCGCCCCCTTAGAAAAGAGGCAGTTCGCTGGTCACAGCGACGTCACAAGGCAGGTAAATCCGTGGGACGGGGTTTAGCGATGTTGTGCACCACGGGTAGCGATTTGCCCGTGTCGCACAACCGACGGGGACGGGTACGCTCGCTAGTGAGATCGCAGCATGTAAAGTGCCCTTAAGGCGTTTATCTAAACAAATCACCAATGCCATAGCTTCCTCCAGAGACTGCGATCAAGGACTATAAACCATTACGGTATATCTCTAATCAGAGCTAAGCTAAAATCCCTGACAAAACTGACTCAGAAGAGTAGAAGCATTCCAGGAGGTCTCTACTGCCCAACTTCTAAACTGTTAGCACTAGTCCTCAAATCTTTGGCCTCCCTGAACCAAGTTACTGATCTTGGATTCAGCAACTGCGACTTTCTCAGGGTCATGAGCCAAGAAAAACTTTACCTTAGGTTTCACTGCCCCATTACTGCGACACTAATGTGTACAGCCCCTTAAAAAGAGATCTGAATTCATTAGCTGTTCATAGGACAGTTGTCAAATGTTAGACTGGTAAAACTCATGACGTCATTTCTCTTTAATTTCCTACCAACATTTGGGCAGGAGTTTTATGGAGTAAGAACTGAGTTACACTATGGGAGTTGCAAAACTAATAGTTAAGCGCATGTCTATTTCCAGGCATTCAATAGAGAATCATAGATTGCTGTGTGTATGCTCAAATGCCACTCCATAAAACCTCCTTTTCATCAAAGAAATACTAGTGTAGGACATGTGAATGAGAAAGCACAATGAATAGGGGTACGCTTTGCATGGACTGGCTAGCAGCACTAAATAACTACCAAAGAAATTTAAAGAGAATCAAATTTTTTTGCCAGAAGATGCAGATTTGTTGCAGGAATTTGCTGTATAAAGTTTAGTAGGTGAGTTTACCTGCGGTCCCAATTAAACTCAGTGACGTCACCGCGCATCATCTCTTCCTGAAGCCACAGCGTATTGTCATTTTCTCTACTGTGCCCGCATGCTGCGACTTTAATATGTAGCAGAGCCGGGATCATTGTTGAACCTCGTATGGATAACATCAAACTTGAGTGTTTGGGGTTAATAAATTGGAGAAAGAGGGTGGGGATTTTTATATTTTATTTCACAGTGTTTGTGTTTATTTTTGTTCACTTACAAGATAAGTAATGGAGGGGTTTCATAGACACCTAATACTAATCTAGGGCTTAGTGGCAGCTGTGAGCTGTCATTAACTCCTTATATAACTCCGATTGCCACCGCACTAGGGCAGTCGGAATAAGCCGGGTAAAGTGCCGGAATTTTCACATCTAATGGATGCGGGCTGCTATTGTTAGGCAGGGGGGGCTGAATAACCATAAGCCTCCCCAGCCTGAGAATGCCAGTCCCCAGCTGTCAGCTTTATCATGGCTAAGTATCAAAATCGGATAGACCGCATGCTATTTTTTAAAATTATTTTGATATACAGCCGAAATAAGCACACGGCTGGGGGCTGCAGACGAACCAATCAGAGATGCTGGCTCACAGGGTGGCGACGTGGTCCGACTGTAACCAATCACAGATGCCAGGACTGATGGTAAGCAGGGGAAGCAATGAATATGTATGAGGGTCGATGAGCAGAACCGGAAGCAGTGTTACAGCCCCGCGGGAGACTCAGTAAAGCTGGTGTCACACTAAACGACAGCGACAACGACGTCGCTGTTACGTCACCATTTTCGGTGACGTAACAGCGACCTTGTAAGTCGCTGTTATGATCGCTGCTTAGCTGTCAAACACAGCAGAAGCAGCGATCATAAGGTCGCTGTGCTACATGTGCAGAGAGCAGGGAGCCGCGCTTAGCGCTGGCTCCTTGCTCTCCTACAGTACACATCGGGTTAATTAACCCGATGTGTGCTGCAGCTACATGTCTCAGTTCAGAGAGCAGGGAGCCGCGCTTAGCGCTGGCTCCTTGCTCTCCTGCAGCACACATCGGGTTAATTAACCCGATGTGTGCTGCAGCTACATGTCACAGTTCAGAGAGCAGGGAGCCGCGCTTAGCGCTGGCTCCTTGCTCTCCTGCAGCACACATCGGGTTAATTAACCCGATGTGTGCTGCAGCTACATGTCACAGTGCAGGAGCCGGCGCTGGCAGCAAGAGCGGAGGCTGGTAACCAGCGTAAACATCGGGTAACCAGGGAAAGGTCTTCCCTTGGTTACCCGATGTTTACGCTGGTTACAGCTTACCGCAGCTGCCAGTGCCGGCTCCTGATCGCTTCATTTCGTCGCTCTCTCGCTGTCACACACAGCGATGTGTGTGTCACAGCGGGAGAGTGACGACCAAAAAATGAAGCTGGACATTCAGCAACGACCGGCGACCTCACAGCAGGGGCCAGGTCGTTGCTGGATGTCACACACAGCGACAGCGACGGGACGTCGCTGCAACGTCACAGAAAATGGTGACGTAGCAGCGACGTCGTTGTCGTCGTCGTTATGTGTGACACCAGCTTAAGTATAAATATCCTGCTCTAATCCCCTTAGGTCAACATCCAGGCAGATATTCGGACTAGCCAAACCTGAATATCTGCGTGTTTTCCCATCTACTGAATAGTGGTCATTTAATAACCTGTTAGTTAAGGCAGGGCATGGTAAACAACGTGCATTGATCCATCCGTAGTAGATCGCTCAATACGCAATGGCTTCCATAAGTTTCAGCATTATGAGTCTTGTCCTGGTCATTTCATGAAATGATTCAGCATTTTGCTCATGTATCTGGTGATCGTCAGCCTGTTTGCTTCAGGCGCCACAGGGTACTGTACCTGTACTGTACCAAGGTGCAGTATTCATCTCGGATACGGAGGAGGTAATTACCACCAACACACTCATCCAACACATAAACACGGGAGCTCTTCCACTGGGACTGGATTAGGGTAGGATATAAGGATAAGGCTGCACATCAAAGTTAGATAATAGTATAATGCTATAAGCATACCGAAAAACATTGAAGCATACAATGAAAAATGCCACTTGCTAACTTGAAAGTGTGAATAATGAAATGCATACCTGCCATGAATATTAGGAAAAAGGAGATATTTAGCAATCGCATTAATTAATGTAACTGAGCCCCAAAACCTTGTCAAGGTATATCTCTATATTGGGGTCCCTAGCTCTATAACCCTAACTGTGTGTCATCTCATTGCAATTAAAAACTGCTATGTGTGGAGAGGGGTAACCAAGGACTTTCTTATATAGGAGATGGAAAAAACATGGCCGAAAGGGGCGGAGCTGTGTTCACATTCAGAAAAAAACTTCATAATACTAAATAGGATAACTGAAGTGAGCACTAATATAGATTATGAGTGCAATCCAAAAAAATACATATTACATAAGGATAAGGCTGCACATCAAAGTTATGCTATAAGCATACCGAAAAACATTGAAGCATACAATGAAAAATGCCACTTGCTAACTTGAAAGTGTGAATAATGAAATGCATACCTGCCATGAATATTAGGAAAAAGGAGATATTTAGCAATCACATTGATCAATGTAACTGAGGGTTAGGGTAGGTGCTGGGGTGGCCATCATGACGTATGAGACCCCTTGCCCACTAGTTCAGTATCCCGGAAGGCAGGGCACAAACAGGCGAAGTGAGGAGCCATCACACACAGCATTCCGCATTCAGTTGGAGTTAGCTTCGGGCGCAGCAAGCGTCAGGGGGACTCAGGAAGAGAGACAAGGAAGGACATGGACAGTTCGGGGCACGTGGTCTGGAGCTGGAGTTCCACGGCCCAGGAGCTGTGGTGGAGGGAAACCACCAAAAGATGATGTGTGACGCCCTGGACTAGCCAGGTAGTCACAAACACAACATCACACACACCCCCTCCCCTGGATAGTCTACATCAGTCAAACAAAATCCTTGTTGCCTCCTCCAGGGTCTGATGTCCACATCAGGTGGGGCAGAGCCAGGTGGTTGGCCCCACCCACCAAGGAGTTCACAGGCCTGGAGGTGGGAAAAAGCAGTTAGTTAAGTTTGGAGTTCAGTGGAAGTGGAGGAGTGGAGTGGAGCAGATTCGAGTTGGAGTTGAAAGTGAGAGGACAGAAACTGCTAGTGTCTGGGTAGGAGCCCAGGCACTGTCAGCAAGGTCGGCAGACGGTGGTGGCCGTCTGCAGGAGGTGGTGCAAGTCAGCGGAACCGTAGGATCGGGAACGGGCGGTGGTCCGCCGGTACCGAGCTGGGGAGCAGATCTGCACTAAGCACAAAGGCAGGGCCATCAGACCCCGACCAGGCTAGGAGCCGCCGACAACGGTCAAATCCGAGAGTGACCGGAACCCCAGGGGTTCACTAACACCTAAGTCCCGACAGAAGGCAACCGTCCACACAGTGAGGATAAAAAGCCACCGCCATAGGCTAGAGATCCAAGGGCCAGTCCTGCGGGCAAAACGGGCTCCTTCAGTACATACACGCCGGGGAGCGGACTACTGTTGGGAAACCATCGGAATCAAGACATTTTACAAAGGTGCAGGGAAAGACAGCCACCATCAACCCATCCGGAGAGAGCAAAGACACTACAGCCGGCTGCGGGACCCGTCCATCCAGCCATTTGGTTTACCAGAGACTCTGTGAATCTGTGCCTGAGTGAGTACAACAGTGCCATCCGGCACTGAGCCGCGCTGCCTCCGCAACCCTGCACCCCAGCTACCCTGCCTCCCCGTATCACAACCGGGCCCCGGGATCACTAACCCCTACCCACAGATGGGGAACCAACATCCTAGCTGCTCCCTGCCATCGCTCCCGAGATCCCCATCACCAGCAGCGGTGGTGCCCATTATCACCACAACCCATGGGTGGCGTCACGGACTATCTCCCCAAACAAACCACCCCCCTTTTCACTCGTGGGCAAGGAGCGCTGCTCGAGTCCCCGGGTCTGGCCCACCGCTCGAGCCACCGAGCAGCAGCAGCAGCCGCGGACCCGATCGTAGCGAGCGCGGCCCCTCCGCCCGCGACAGATGCACAGAAGGAAACACCGGCCTCGACTTCCGAAGTATCCGGGATCGGCTGGAGCCCATCACAGCGTAGCTCGGTACTCCAAAGGCAATGTGTTTTTAGTGAGTAAAAGAACTTGAAATGCACCCTCTATGTCGTCCCATCACTGCCGGCGCTCGCATCTTCGCAACTCTTCGCCATAGGCGATAACTACCACCATCATCTTCTGCCTGTGGAGAGCTGTACCATCTGAGCTGTGTTATCATCCGCCCAGAGAAGAATAACTACTCCCATCCTCCCTATCCCCATCTTTATTGACACTGCCTGGGTCACGGAACCAGGCCAGGCCGCTGTGACATCCCAAACCGACACCAGTGAGTAACCCCAGAGACCCCATGGGCATGTCAACTGCAGCTCTTCTTCTGGGCTGATCTGATTGACAGCTGGCTTGCCACAGTTAGTTATCAGGGAGCCAGCTGTTAATCAGCAGTCATGCCCCCTCAACAGGGCTGAAGAAGAGAAAGGAAGCTGGTGCCTGGTCAATGTGACATCAGCAGAAGCCACTGAATCTCAGGCTGGAGTGGTCTGTGACAATGGGATCCATACTGATCTCTAGAAGAACTTCAATTACCCATTTAATCATATGAATTTGAGGTGGATTGGTGGTGGGCTCAGAGATCGAATCTCCACTATTTTTGTGCCAAAAGTATTTCTTTAATATCATGTTACAGATAAACTACTGCTCCTTTCAGCTTTTTATCTGGCCCTAGACTGAGATGTAGAGGAGAGCTGTGGGTGCGCATGACTGGGTACCAGAAATTCACAGGTAGGTCAAGGATGTTGTAGGAGCACAATAATGATTCCCACCATTGTTGATGGCCCTCCATTGCTAGGACTGCTAGCTGTAACAACTCTACATATATTGAGATTTTCTCCAATTAATTGTTCAGTAGAAAACTAATATTACCTGGACCACTTTCACTTCTATATTTAATTGTTACATTTAATGGTTATATGACAATAGCAAATACTAGCTGCCAGATCTTATACAGAAAATGAAAAGAATGGGTGTCTTCAGGGGAAGGACAGCTGTCAGGATCCCCTGTAGGAGGCTATTTGTTGAGAATGGAGAGTGACAGCTTAATATAAGTGATAGATCCCTGACAATAGAGCCTATTGATAATTATTTGGTAATTAATGCAACATTTGTATTCAGTGCTACTGTTTGAGCAAAGTTAGAGAAACTGTTTTATGCCATAATTTACATTATATTAAACATGAATATTAAGTATTGTTTAATTAACATTTACGTGACCAGTCCTATAGTATATGATGGGACCCACACCTATCATGTCCTTATGGCATATTCTGTGCTCTTGGTTTCTGGAAACAGAATGGAAACAGAATACTGATGTATAGAATGACCCCATTCACCAAGTCATTCACATTGGTGGTGGTCTTAGAAATCCAACCTCCACCCATTGCTACTAGAGATGAGCGAACCGGCCGTGGTTCGGCTCGAGTTCAGTTCGTCGAACGGAGGTCTCGTTCGAGTTCAGTTCGGCGAACGTTCGACGAACCGAACTCGAACCAATAGGAAATAATGGGAGGCAATGACAAACACATAAAAACGCATAATAAATGTACACATACAGTTAATAAACATTGCCATAACACTTACCGGTCCCCGCGATCCCTCCTGCACTCTGTCTCCTGCCGCTATTCCATCCGATGATCGCTGAATCCTCCCGGTGACCAGCACAGCCAGCAGTGATGCAGGACCTATCGTGACGTCAAAATAGCCATGTGACCAGTCACGTAACTATTATCTCATTGGCTACAGACTGGTCACATGGCTTTGACGTCATGTCCTGTCCTAGGTCCTGTCATTGCATTCTCCGGTACACGGTGCACATTTGTGTATCGCCGTGTACCGGCGACATGCTCTAGCACACGGTCGACTCCCCGTTCCGTTAGGGACCGGCTGACACAGCCGGTCATTAATGGAGATCACCGTTGCCATAGCAACGCAGTTAGCGGTGACGTCACCGCTAACCGCGGCTCCGGGAATTACATGATCGGAGCACCGTTGCTATGGTAACGCGTCTGTCAGCGTTACCGCTGTTACCGCTAACAGCCAGCAGCACTGATCACTCACGGAGCGAAGGCTGCATGCTGCTTCCCGTGCAGCCTTCACGGAGTGAAGGCTGCACGGGAAGCAGCGTTTTCCCCCATGCAGCAGTGATGGAGTAGAGCTGCATTTGTTGAACGAGAAAGACAGAAGACCATGAATCGTGGAGGGCTGACAAGGGGTAATAAAGATGGAGTCTCTAATGTGTCTGTGTATTTATTTCTATTAAAGTATTTTTTCTCTGTGTGGTGTCTTTTTTTTAACCCTTTATTGGAGATTCTTAATGGCCGGGTCAGACGTGCCTGACATTAAGAATCTCTGGCTTAATACTAGCTAGTAAAACAAAGCTAGTATTAACTCATTATTACCCAACAAGCCACCCGGCTTCAGGGCTGTTGGAAGAGTTGGATACAGCGTCAGATGATGGCGCTTCTATGAAAGCGCCATTTTCTGGGGCGGCTGCGGACTGCAATTCGCAGCAGAGGCGCCCAGAAACCTCGGGCTAACCTGTGCTGTGGATTCCAATACCCAGCTGCCTAGTTGTACCTGGCTGGACACAAAAATGGGGCGAAGCCCACGTCATTTGTTTTTTAATTATTTCATGAAATAAATGAAATAATTAAAAAAAAACGGGTTCCCTCTATTTTTGGTTCCCAGCCGGGTACAAATAGGCAACTGGGGGGTTGGAGGCAGCCCGTGGCTGCCTGCTGTACCTGGCTAGCACACAAAAATTTGGCGAAGCCCACGTCATTTTTTTGGTGGGCAAAAAACTTCTGCATACAGTCCTGGAAGGAGTATGCTGAGCCTTGTAGTTCTGCAGCTGCTGTCTGCTCTTCTCCATACAGACAGACAGCAGCTGCAGAACTACAAGGCTCAGCATACTCTATCCAGGACTGTATGCAGAAGTTTTTTGCCCCCTGAAAAAATTATGTGGGCTTCGCCATATTTTTTGTATGCTAGCCAGGTACAGCAGGCAGGTACGGCCGGTACTTACCCCCAGTTGCCTATTTGTACCCGGCTGGGAACCAAAAATAAAGGGAAGCCCTTTTTTTATTATTTCATGAATTTCATGAAATAATTAGAAAACAAATGACGTAGGCTTTGCCCCATTTTTGTGTCCAGCCAGGTACAACTAGGCAGCTGGGGATTGGAATCCGCAGCACAGGTTGGCCTGAGCTTTCTGGGCCCCACTGCTGCGAATTGCAGTCTGCAGCCGCCTCAGAAAACGGCACTTTCATAGAAGCGCCATCTTCTGGCGCTGTATCCAACTCTTCCAGCACCTGCCTGCTATACCTGGCTAGCATACAAAAATATGGCGAAGCTCACGTCATTTTTTTGTAGTTTTTTGGCAAAAAAAATAAAAAATGCTTCCCTGGATTTTCCATTGCCAGTGAAGGTAACACCAAGCAGTGGGAGTTAGCAGCCAGTAGCTGCTTGGATTACCCTTAGATAGCAATACAAAAAATGCAGCGGGAGCCCATATATATTTTTTTTAATTATTTATTTAAATAACTAAAAACAAAAAGGGCTTCCCTGTATTTTGATTGCTGGACATCACAGTGCTGTAAAAATAAATCTTTAAAAAAAATGACGTAGCGCTCCGCGGTATTTTGGATTCTCAGCGCAGATAAAGCAGACAGCTATGGGTTGCCACCCCCAATCTGCCTGCCGTTACCTTGGTTGGCAATCAAAATACAGGGAAGCCCATTAATTTTTTCTATTTAAAAAATAGTTAAAAAAAAATGACGTTGGGTCCCCCCATTTTTGATAGCCAGCTAGGGTAAAGCAGACGGCTGTAGCCTGAAAACCACAGCTGGCAGCTTTACCGTGGTTGGGGATCCAATGTGGAGGTCCCCCAGGCTCTTTTTTTATAATTATTTTATAAATATTAATAATTACACAAAAAAAGTAGGGTCCCCCCCAAATTGGATCACCAGCCAAGGTAAAGCGGGACAGCTGTGGTCTGGTATTCTCAGGGTGGGAAGGTCCATAGTTATTGGGCCTTCACAGCCTAAAAATAGCAGGCCGCAGGCACCCCAGACGTGGCGCATCACCCCAGCTCATCCCGTGCCCTGGTGCAGTGGCAAACGGGGTAATAAATGGGGTTGATACTAGCTGTAAAGTCACCTGAGATCAAGCCCAGCAGTTTGTGATGTCATGGCGTCTATTAGATACCCAACATCATAAACTGTCAGTACTAACAAAAAAAAGTCGACAAAAGAAATTTATTTGAAAAAACAGTCCCCAAAACATTCCCTTTTTCACCAATTTATTGTAAGAAAAAAAATAAAGGGGTCCCACGACGACTCTGGACCATCTAGAATATGGGGGGGAGACACTCAGGGAACGTATCCCCCATTTTCTAGGAGTGCAGACCCTTCATGTGAGCAGTGTGGGTGCAATGAATCTGCACTCACTCTCCCCGGGTCCACAGCAGCAGAGTCCATGTCATAATGGTTGCTACCAAAGCTGCAATGCTCTGCTCATGAGGTAAGGGCATGCCTAATCAGGAGAACTATTCTACATTTCCAAATATTGGTATTTGCTGATATTTTTGCTATTCCACCTACTATATATTGGGGATAGGATCTTGGAGATGGAATACCCCTTTAAGTCCAGTTATCCAGCTGAATGAATACTTAACAACAGAGCTCGCTATTTAGATGTGTTTTCTTGTGGCGTATAACGGACTCTCATGTTTGGTAGTCGTTCAGCAGGGAAACTATAAAAGCAAATCCCTCCATTTAGAAATGTAGTATATAGCTGTCCTGATCAATTATGTTCCTTACCTCATGAGCAGGGCATTGCAGTAATAATAATAATTTATTCATTTAAATAGCATTATTAATTCCATAGCGCTGTATGTCTTTGGAGTGTGGGAGGAAACCGGAGTACCCGGAGGAAACCCACGCAAACACGAGGAGAACATACAAACTCCTTGCAGATGGTGTCCTTGGTGAGAATTGAACCCAGGACCTCAGCGCTGCAAGACTGCAGTGCTAACCACTGAGCCACTGTGCCGCCCATTTAGCTTACAGATGCATAACCACCACTCACTGTGTCTGAACACAGGAAGCTGAGCTGACAGCCGCTCTGTGCATGCGGCAACGTCTATTGTGAAGGAGAGGGCCGTGGGGGGATCAACACTGCACAGGTACCGTGGGACACCGGGGAACACCGGTGGGGTTATAGGGGGTGACCTGGCAGGGCCTGGGGAGGAGTTTTCTGTCGCATGTGTCATGGCACATGTGACAGAAATCAGAGGAGTAGGGTGAATGCGGCCGGCGCGCTGCTGTGCGCGTGGCCATCTTGGATTTCTGGGAGGGCATCAGGGGGGGCACTTTGGCGACACCGGGGGACCGGAGGGGACTGGGGAGGAGATTTATCATGTTTGTTCATGCCAGATGGGAGATAAATAAGTTTTTACCGGCGCTGTCATTTACTGTAACGTGATCATCGGTGTACGGTGTTTACCTGTGATCACGTGAGCGGGGACCGGAAACACCGTCCTGAATCATGATCTCCAGGGTCTCAGCTAGCCCTGAAACCCCGGAGATTTTCTGACGCTGGGGGGCGTTATTCACTTATTTCTGCCTGCTGTTTATAAACGGCAGATCAGAATAAGGTTACATTAACACGACCGATCCATTTTTGCGGTCTGCAAAAAAGAGTCCGTTTTTTTTCACGGGTGCATCCGTGTGGCATCCGTTTCCGTTCCGTAGACGGTCCGTATGTCATCTGTTTGTCATCCGTGTGCCTTCCGTTTTTTTTGTGTACTGCAAAAAAACTGAAGGAGGGAAAATACATAAATTTACCCCGGATCCATAGCTTCATCCTACATGAGGCGGTCACATGTTCATTCCAGTGCCATTTTCTACTGCTTTTCACAGCGTAGAGCGCTCTGGTGATTTTCTTGTGCTTGTGCACTTCATATCAGTCTTTTCTGTCATTATAATGGCATAAAGACACATAATGTCCCACTCTCCTGCATTTTGTAATTTTGCACGCTTTGGTGCCTTTCATGTGGCACTAAGGGGTGCTTAGCTTTGTATTTAGCCAAAAAAATGAAAAAAAAAAATGACGTAGGGTTCCCCCTATTTTGTAGCCAGCTAGGGTAAAGCAGACGGCTGCAGCCTGCAGACCACAGCTGGCAGCCTCACCTTGGCTGGTAATCCAAAACTGAGGGCACCCCACGCTGTTATTTTAAATTAAATAAATAATTAAAAAAAAAAAACACGTAGGGGTCCCCCCAAAATTGGATCACCAGCCAAGGTAAAGCAGACAGCTGGGGTCTGATATTCTCAGACTAGGGAGGTCCATGGTTATTGGACTCTCCCCAGCCTAAAAATAGCAGACCGCAGCCGCCCCAGAAGTGGCGCATCCATTAGATGTGCCAATCCTGGTGCTTCGCCCCAGCTCATCCCGTGCCCTGGTGCGGTGGCAAACGGGGTAATATATGGGGTTAATACCAGATGTGTAATGTCACCTGGCATCAAGCCCTGGGCTTGGTGAGGTCAGGCGTCTATCAGATACCCGACATCACCAACTCAGTCAGTAATAAAAAAAAATAGACAACAAACACATTTTTATTTGAAAAAACACTCCAATACATTCCCTCTTTAACCAATTTATTAGAAAGAAACACAAATCCAGGTCTGTTGTAATTCAAGGGGTTGTCATGACAATCCACACTGTCCCAGTCAATGAAGAGCAGGATGTTCCCCATTGGCTGGGAGAGCAGTGCAGTGGCCTGAGCTAACATCAATGGGTCAGCCCAGGTCACTGCAGGGGATGACAAGTGCTGCTGTCAGCGAGGTACATTACCTGCGCTGATCTCCTGCACTGCTGACAGCACCTGTCACTGAGTTCAATGACCGCCGCCTTCACAGCCAAGTATCGCGAGCGGCCCGTGACGTCACCGCTAGTCAGTCTCGGGTCGGAAGCGAGAGAAGGTGATGTGACAAGCGGCGGCCATGGAGGACAGTGACAGTGCTGAGGTCGGGACTTCATCACCGCAGGTAAGCCGAGCAGGACCATGTTTGCAGAGTGCAGGTGGGCAGAGCCATGTGTGCTGGCGGCGGAGTGCGAAGTGGGTGGCGCTGAGGACGTCAGTGTCGTGGACTGCTTGGCTGGGGACAGGTGAGTGTGAGTGTGTGTGTGTGTGTGTACATGCCGCGTGCAGGAGGGGGCAGAGTGAGCTGAGCGGGAAAGTGTGGGCTTCCTGCACGTAACTAGGATAAACATCGGGTTACTAACCAAAGCGCTTTGCTTGGATACCCGATGTTTATGTTGGTTACCAGCTTCTGGCAGGCTGCCAGCGATGGCTTCTGCACACTGTAGCTGTAAAAAGCCCTGCTTTTTGCTGCTAGAATCGTTCTCGAACGTATCTAGAACTATCGAGCTTTAGCAAAAAGCTCAAGTTCTAGTTCGATCTAGAACAGCCCCCAAAATCACTCGAGCCGCGAACTGGAGAACCTCGAACCGCGAACCGCGCTCAACTCTAATTGCTACTGACAAAGCATTTATTTTTATGGGTTTCTATGGCCTCTTGCTTCATGGATAAGGGGTACTGTTCCTAGTTGACCCAACTAAACAACACCATAGAACCACAGCGTCATCATTTAGCGCTGCCACATCTAAAGCATGGTACAGTCATTCTACGGGTAATATTTTTATAGACAGATTTCAATAGCTATGCTTATTTTTATGCCTCAGAAATTTGATTGCAATTTTGGGCATGTCTTTATGTAACAATAAGTCTAAACTTACTCAGAGAGATTGTCAATATGTTATTTGCCCCAATTTATAATATGATTAGAGATCAGCGAGTACCGTAATATTCGTATTTGCTATACTCGCAACAAATACTTTGCAATAGTCATGTATTCGTTATGAATAGTGAGTACAATGCAAGTCAATGGGAAATGCAAGTAATTCTCTGCTGGACCCAACAAAGAGGTCTTGAGCCCTGAGGAAATGACTGAAATGGATGGGAAGGTGATGAAACTGAATGGGGAAAGCCTGGAGAATATGCTTGCATGCATTTCTGTGTCACATATGGTTTCTGGGACTAAGGATGTCACAGTATTATGCCACTTATTCTCTCTCTGTCTCTCTCCCCAATCACTTCATACTCATCGATCACTGGCGTGGCTGTCACACTGCTCCCGCTGCCTCTCATACTTCTTCCCTCCCCCTTCATTAGGCTCATACATATTCACTGATTCTCCAGACCATCGGCGTCTGTGATTGGTTGCCGTCAGACCTGACCCCATGCTGAGTGACAGCCATCTGACTGCATCCAATTACAGCCGCCGGTTCTGGCTCTGCTACAGCCAAACCTGGAGAGATTGAAAATATGTCCGATCTCTCCAAGCTCCAGGAAACACTGATAAGAAAGAACCGGCTGGCAGTAGTGACATCACTCAGTTCATCAGAGGTTATACCCGGGTTCCCACGGTATGACCTCTGGTGACCTGAAGCACTCTGGCTTGCGGGGCTGTGTCCAGATCCCTGCCAGGCCTTAAACACTGACAATGCAGTGCGGGTTAGCCTGCACTTCCATGCCGGCACTGTCACTGTTAAAGTGCAGGCAGGGAACGGGACATGGCCCCACACTTTAACAGTGGCAGTGCCGGCATGGAGGTGTGGGCTGCCCCACACTCCCCAGATGGCATTGTCAGTGATGAAGTGCGGGGCTGTGTCCCGCTCCCCGCCAGCCCTTCAACACTGACAATGCTGTCCGGGGAGTGCGGGGCAGCCCACACCTCCATGCTGGCACTGCCATTGTTAAAGAGCTAGTGAGGAACGGGACATGGCCCCGCACTTTAAGCCAGAGTGCTTCAGGTCACCAGAGGTCATATTGTGGGAACCCGGGTATGACCTCTGATGAACTGAGTGACATCACTAATATATATTAGGTTCAGCTCACCTTTTAAGCAGCCATGGCCGAATTAGATGATCCTCACAACTGAGATTAGTATCCAGGGGCATAAATTTAAATTTTGTGTCCACAGGCCATGCAAATTATTTTAATACCATGCGGGATGTTAATAAATTTGTACGTCTCCTCACAGTAAGAAGGCACTTTTTTGATGAGATGGATGAATCTAGTAAAGATTCAGGCACGACAGTTGAACAAAATTATCTTAAAGAGACATCAAATATGGGTGTAAGAACCTTTTCATCCTTCAGGGAACAATGTGCGGTGATTGCCCTGGAAAATCTACAGAATGAGTCGAATATATTCCCAGTCCATCTTTTTATCCTGTCCATTGAAGAACAAATAACATGGATATTTTTCAAAAAAATGTTAATGCAGAAATTAAAAATCTTCTGGAAACTGATATGAATATAAAGTCAAATTTATTCAGAATGGAGAAAAAGGCTGTTAAACAACTACAACAAAATCCTAACATCTTTATTAAACAGTCGGACAAAAGAGGCTCCATTAGAATATTGGATAAATTACTGTATGAAAGAGAAGTCATGAAAATACTATCTGATACTACTACGTAAAGGAAGCTGGATTCTGATCCCACAAAGATCTTTATGAAGAAACTAAAATCAATGTTCGAGGAGGCATTATCATTGAATGTTATAAATAAAAAAGAATTTGATTATCTGCTGGTGGAGGACCCCATAACACCTATATTTCATGCGCTCCTCAAGATTCATAAGGGTGTTTTTCCCCCCCATAGTGACCCATCGTTTCTGGAATGGGATCTCTTCTGGAACATTTATCTGCATGGGTTGACAGATTTTTACAGCCTCTTGTGTCCTTGACACCCAGTTTTATGAAGGACTCTAAACAATTGTTGCAACAAATGGAAAAGTTTAATTTTCCTAAAAACGCATGCTGGATCACAAGCGATGTTACTGCATTGTATTCTATGATGCCGCACCAGAAAACTGTGGAAGTATTACAACCGACGCTTAGAAGAACCGATTTATATGCCAAGAATCTGAATGAAGTTTCGATTATGGCGACAACTTTTTTGTTGGAGCACAATTATTTTATGTTTAATGGTTCTTTTTTTCTACAGGTATCTGGATGTCCTATGTGTGGTAAGGCCTCTCCTTCACTAGCAAACATTGATATGTCCGATTGGGAAAGGGAATACTTATTCACAGATTGTAATTCTTTTTCAGATCGCATCCTATGGATGGGTCGTTACATTGATGATCTGATCTTTGTATGTGATCAGACCAGCAATGTGGAGGAATTCCAGCGTTATTTGGAGGGCAACGATATGAATTTTTTTCATATCTGAATACAAATCTGATATCACCCCATTCTTGGATATATTGTTAAAGTGTAATAGAGAATCAAACAGTGTCTACAGAATTATATAAAAAACCTATTTCAGGCAATACCATATTACATTAATCAAGTTGCCACCCCAAACATGTAACCAAATATTTACCAGTGGGGGAGTTTATTAGGGCTAGGAGAGTATGTAGTGACCCTGATTATTGTACTAAAACCTCAGAACTAATTAACAAACAAGGGTACAGTGCAACAAATTTATTCAGAGCTAACAGTATTGCGACATCTGGTACCAGTAATGATTTTCTTTATAATACTAAAAATAAAAACATATACAATGCTTCTGTCAGATCTAAAGTACCTTTTTCAACTACATATTCCCATGAATATAATAAAATAGTAGCAATAATTAGAAAACATTTACCGGTATTATATCAGTATGATAAGCTTACTACAATCTTGAATGAAGGAGTTAATTTTGTCCCTAAGAGAGTAAGTACTTTGAGCAATTTCTTATCACCAAGCCTATACACGAATAAAACGAGTAGCAATGAATTATGTCAAAAAGACCATATACTATAAACAGAGGGGTGATTAACATCAAGACCAAAAAGAAAAACCCCTAAAAATACAATTTTAATAATTTCACTTAAAACAGACAATCCCCACAATAACACAAAACACACAAAAAAGGGACAATAGATCCCCAATGATTGACACTTGGCCACAAAAAGAAGGGTTCCTGTAAGTCCACCAAAATTGGTAGCTGAACAAGAAGAAAATGACCTATGTGGCCTAAGTAAGGCGATCAATTGTCTAATTCAAAATCAATTATCATAAATGCCCATAATCAATATCTGATATAATTACATATCACTTGCTTAGCAGTGCAACCAGGGTGTGGCCAAGTATTCGCCTAGTCTGGCTTTACCTGGCCACGGAGGTCGGCACCCTATAACCAAGGGCAATGGCGCCCCCACTCAACGAGGACTCACCCTTCTTTCCCTCCGCTGTTCTCAAGTGCAGCTGAGCTAGGAAAGAGGGAGTGCGGGGAAGTTGCACTGCATACTGCTTCGTGACCAACCAGACACACACAGTACAATTGGGCAGTAAAAAATATGTTGAAATGGTGTTATAAATGGACCATGTAGCTATACACTGTACCTCAAAGCACAAAAAACATTCACCCCAATTACAATGTCAAGTGCTGCAAAACCAAAGTAAGGTCAAGTTCCAATTATAACCATGAAGTGTTATATTACCCAAACATGCATATAGGGTGTTAAAGGAACATTATTATGCCAGCTAATCCTCCGTGAAAACAGCAGGATCCTCCTATAGGAGACTTAGAGAAGAGGCCAATAGTTATCCCCAATTCTCAATAACACTCAGAGATATTTTAACCCCTATTAAGCTGTAAGGCAATAAGTCACGCTTTACAATCAAAGGATCTGATAGCATATATAGCATCAAGAGGGTAATAGGGAGAATAATGCTTCACAGAAGATAAATAAACACTTCATGGAAGGTAAATCAAATTGGAGCAACCAATGAGGATATACAAAACATGGTCCTAGTAATCACATTAGTTATTAGACGTTCTCATCATTATAGTAATACTTAGCTTCCTTTTGATGAACCCCGGTGGGACTCTTGATCGGGGAGAAACGCGTCGGGCCTTGGTGTGGGACGTCAATCAGGACGATGGGTCATTGTACCTCCGCTTAGACTTCTAAAGGAAGCTAAGTACCGATATCGCAGCGTGTAAAGTAGCCTTTAGTTCAAACACGTTGGGTCTGTGCCCTTTTGCCATTGCTGGTCGGTCTGAATCCTTGTCCCTTGGCACCATGTTTACACTTGGTGGATCCCGCCTATAACTACTCGGGTCCTGCTCACCTGCGTGGCTAGCAGTGTGAGCTTGCTCTCAGAGTTTACGCGTGGGATTTTCTGAACGTTTTTTGGGAAGTCCTATCCCTATCATTCCGCTAGTATCCCGATTTGGGAGCGGGTGGAGAGCAGTTCATGAAGATTCCATTCCCGTCGGGTGAATTACTGGGCTGCATGAAGCTACTTCCCAGCCTACGGTCCGCGTATGCCGTCGTGCCCTGGCCCCTGCCCGGTTGTAGCACAAGGCCACCGGTCTCCCCTCCGTGGCAGTACCGTGCCCCCTGTCACCACCCCCTGCGACCGAGGTTCCAGCTCCTTCCAGGCCAGACCAACGTCTGGCACCTGGGACTGTTACAGAAACCCAGTTGCGCAGCGTGACCTTTCCTGTCACCGCTCACTGGCACTTCTCTCCAACTACTCATTTCTCTCTCCTGACACTACTAGCCCTCCTTCTATCATCCCTCCATCTGGGCGGCACTATTCCCCTCAGGCTACCCAATGGGTGTTTGTTGGGTGTGGTGCAGATTGTTCCTCAGGATTTGTGTATACCTGTTCTTAGCAACACCAAAGGGACAGGACCCGTAACCAAGGAGGAGCGGGTACCATGCAGAAGGGCACATTGCACGGCACCCTTGTGACGACCTGAAAGGCCAGGGCATCACAGAAGGAATTTGTCAATTGTAATACAACACATACTGTTAATGTAGTTACATGCAATCTATGCCATTTACAGTATGTAGGTTCAACAATACGCAAATTAAAGGTTCGTATATCAGAACATATAACTGACTGTAACCCAAATGCAGATAAGGTTTAGAAACATGTCAGGATTATCACGACATATTTTGGAAAAACATGGAGGTTGTACAGAGAACCTCAGGCGGGCTTTGCACGTTGCGACATTGCAAGCCGATGCTGCGATGTCGCACGTGATAGTCCCCGCCCCCGTCGCAGGTACGATATCTTGTGATAGCTGGCGTAGCGAACCTTAGCGCTACGCCAGCTTCACATGCACTCACCTGCCCTGCGACCGTCACTCTGGCCAGCGACCCGCCTCCTTCCTAAGGGGGCGGGTCGTGCGGCGTCAAAGGACGTCACACGGCAGGCGGCCAATAGGAGCGGAAGGGCGGAGATGAGCAGGATATAAACATCTGTAAGGGCCCAGATGTTCCCTGCTATCCACCCCCACACAGTATCCACAGCTGATGGACAGTCCACAGACACGGTCTTGGGGATAACAGTTGCTTTAATATAGCAGTAACAAAGCAAATCAATACGGAATATATGTTTCACAGTCTCTCGTGGGTAGGTCACGGCAAATACAGCTTGGAGTTGAATGCTGAAGTGCAATTAGGGTACTGGAGCTTTAAGTGCACGATTTGTTTCAGAATTAATACTGGTATGTTTTAGGTTCAGAGTCTCTTGAGTTTAGAGGGTAGATATGATAAGATTGTACAGACCTGGTGTCCTGGGGTTAATTTCACTGCTAGTTCAGACACGTGCAGTACTTGTAAGCAAATGAAGACAGTTGCCCAGCGTGCTACGGGGAGCGGACGGCTGGTGCGTGGACAATGTCATGAAAGCCACTAATATTGCAGTGGGGCGGGAGACCCTCAAACTTCCCCAATCTGCGTGCAGTAGGGTCTGGTATATAGTCAGTATGCCCTACTGTCTGAAGAGATGCACAATGTCAGGATAGGAAGCCTTCAGCATATTGGCTGTAAAAATCATGAAATGATGAAATTCTAGGCCTCGGGCCTAGGAGGAGTCTTGTGGTGAAGAGATTCTCCACATAATGTCTTCCCTCAGAGGAGCCTCAGCCAGAACCAGCTCATTCCAGTTTTTTCTAGACAGAGGCTGTAGAATAGCTCCACCTATTGAGCCATGTGACCAAAAACTAGCCAATAGCATAACACCCAATGAACACTTCAGATTCTTACAGTTTTCACCAGTAGATGGTGCTAGAACACAACAAATGAAAAATGTTTTACTTATAACATATAGCATAATATTACATATAAGTAAATGTACTTAAAGAAACAGACACAATCTGGAGCGGGCCACTACATACTCCCCCTCTAAAGGTGAGCCGTCCTCGGCGATTGTGCGAGTGGAGGACTGCTAAGAAAGGAAGGAAATATATATAAGGCACAGTAACAATAAGGCAATGAACAAATGCAAAACATGAATGTGGAAGTGCCAATATGAGATAGAGTCATTTTCCGCATTATACTATCGTCCATATGAAAGGCTCTGGAAAGGCACTTTAGTGGTCCAGTCTATAAGTCCATGGCTGTATACAGAAAATTGGGCAAATAATAAACAAGGTGCTTGGTATTACTCAGGTGCAGAGGCTTAAACATTACTAAACTGACCATCCAGCTAAATAAATAAACACAACATTATATACTCATGGAAAAGGATATGACCTTTTAGTCTCTGTAGCGGGCTGGAAGTGTTCCTTTTGTGCTTCGCTCTAAACGCCTCAACACTTGATCTTCCTCTTGAGCAGGAAAGATATTGTTTGCTGGCTCAGGTGAAGTTGGCAGAAGAGCAGCAACTGGAGCAGGAACTGAGACGGGGACATATTGATAGCATGGAAGGATAAATTGAGTGTTGTAGGGGGACTCTTCCACAGTAGGTTGTCTGGCTGGTGTTTCCATTGCAGGAATTGGTGTGTAGACCGGCAAGACTTGTGGAGGAGGTGATGACATCACCAGTAGATCCTCTTTGGTGCATAGCTTCATGCAGTTCCTGTGCACTGTCTGTGGGGCCATTCTGGGTTTATTCACTTCATAGACATCTGACTCAGGATATGAGATAGCTGTAACTGTGTATGGCTCTGTTTCCCAGAGTGAATCGAGTTTTCCTGAACGGTGGTACTTCTTTAGCCATACCTTGTCTCCAACTTGAAGTGGGGAAGCATTAGCTCTTTGATTGTAGCTCTCTTCTTGTTGACGGTGAGCTTCACCCATGCGGTAATCAACAATCTGTTGGGCTTCGTGTATTCTTCGCTGATGCTCTGAGACCCAATCAGTTTTTAGCAGGGGATTGATCACGTCAGGGACTTGGATTCCAAGAGAACGATCTTTTGGGAGCTGACCTTGTCTTCCAAACATCAGATAATATGGCGAGTAGCCTGTAGAACAGTGGATAGTATTGTTGTAGATTTCCACTAACTCGTCAAGCAATTGAGGCCATTCAGCTTGTTTGGTAACAGATGCTGTTCGCAGCATATTAATGAAGGTCTGGTTGACTTTCTCACAGAGGCCATTCCCTTGGGGATGATAGGCGGTTGTTCTCAGCTTTTTGCTCTCATGGAATTGGCAGAGTTCTTGAAATAATTGTGACTCAAAGGCAGATCCACGATCTGTGAGGACTGCTTCAGGGCAACTGTAATGTCTCATACATTCACGGTAGAAGGTGATAGCTGTAGTCCGAGCTGTAAGGTCTTTTACTGGCACAACAGCAACCCACTTAGTATAGTGATCCACCATGGTTAAGGCATACGTGTAGCCTGAACGAGTTTGTGCTAGCTTCACATGATCAAGAGCGACTAGCTCGTTTGGTTTCTGAGAATGGATTGGATGAAGAGGAGCTCTGGCATCTTTCTTACCGACTTTGGTGAGGTTGCAAGCTGGACATTCACTACACCAATTTTCTATGTCTGACCGCATCCCAATCCAATAGAAGCGTTGGCGTATGGTGGCTTCAGTTTTGTGCACGCCAAAGTGCCCAAACTGGTTGTGGTAGGCATCAAGAACAATTCTGGCATCTCGCCGTGGGATTAGAATCTGATGTAGCCTTTCACCTGAAACCGGGTCTAAGGTATTGCGCAGGATCAAGCCCTTTTGAATGAAGAGTCTTTTGTGCTGTCTCCAGAGATGATTAAGCTCAACATCAGGACATCTTCTGCGTCGTCTGAAAGGTATTCTCCCAGTAGTCAGGTAATCATAGATCTCACCTAGGACACGAGACTCATTTTGAAGAGTTTTCCATCTCGATGGATCTTGGAATAGGTCAGGTTTCTGTGGAGAAACATCATCAGTTTGTGTAGCAGCAACAGCATTTTGTGTAGCAAACCTTTGATAGAACCACCCCCACACAGTATCCACAGCTGATGGACAGTCCACAGACACGGTCTTGGGGATAACAGTTGCTTTAATATAGCAGTAACAAAGCAAATCAATACGGAATATATGTTTCACAGTCTCTCGTGGGTAGGCCACGGCAAATACAGCTTGGAGTTGAATGCTGAAGTGCAATTAGGGTACTGGAGCTTTAAGTGCACGATTTGTTTCAGAATCAATACTGGTATGCTTTAGGTTCAGAGTCTCTTGAGTTTAGAGGGTAGATATGATAAGATTGTACAGACCTGGAGTCCTGGGGTTAATTTCACTGCTAGTTCAGACACGTGCAGTACTTGTAAGCAAATGAAGACAGTTGCCCAGCGTGCTACGGGGAGTGGACGGCTGGTGCGTGGACAATGTCATGAAAGCCACTAATATTGCAGTGGGGCGGGAGACCCTCAAACTTCCCCAATCTGCGTGCAGTAGGGTCTGGTATATAGTCAGTATGCCCTACTGTCTGAAGAGATGCACAATGTCAGGATAGGAAGCCTTCAGCATATTGGCTGTAAAAATCAGGAAATGATGAAATTCTAGGCCTCGGGCCTAGGAGGAGTCTTGTAGTGAAGAGATTCTCCACATAATGTCTTCCTTTAGAGGAGACTCAGCCAGAACCAGCTCATTCCAGTTGTTTCTAGACAGAGGCTGGAGAATAGCTCCACCTATTGAGCCATGTGACCAAGAACTAGCCAATAGGAAAACACCCAATGAACACTTCAGATTCTTACAGTTTTCAACAGTAGATGGTGCCAGAACACAACAAATGAAAAATGCTTTACTTATAACATATAGCATAATATTACATATAAGTAAATGTACTTAAAGAAACAGACACAATCTGGACCGGGCCACTACACATCCTGCCCACCTCCTTCCTTCTCACTGCAGCCGGGAGGCAGGTAAGGTGATGTTCCTTGCTCCTGCGGCTTCACACACAGCGATGTGTGCTGCCGCAGGAACGAGGAACAACATCGTACCTGTCGCGGCAGCGTAATTATGAAAAAGTCGGAGCCTGCAACGATGATACGATAACGACGCTTTTGCGCTCGTTAATCGTATCATCTAGGCTTTACACACTACGATGTCGAAAGTGACCCCACCGACATCGCACGTGCGATATTGCAACGTGCAAAGCCGCCCTTACTGTGTCAGTTCTTGAAAGAGTACACTGTACACGGAGGGGAAGTGACCGGGTCTCTCGTCTGAGGATGAGGGAGGCCTTTTCGACCTCCTGTATGCAAACCAGCTACCCAGAAGGGTTAAATTACAGGCAGATATATTATGATATTATTGATACTTAAGGATTTAAATCAGATGATCCATGTTACAGTATATGATTGTATAAT
Source organism: Anomaloglossus baeobatrachus (assembly GCF_048569485.1). Classification (NCBI taxonomy): domain Eukaryota; kingdom Metazoa; phylum Chordata; class Amphibia; order Anura; family Aromobatidae; genus Anomaloglossus; species Anomaloglossus baeobatrachus. The sequence continues at coordinate 101,974,971 of NC_134362.1, forward strand.
GTATTTGCTGGTTGAATATCAGTATTGATTTAAATGTGGGGGGGTTTTTTTGGTTTTTTTTTGTCATGACAGCTTCTGAATACTCCTACGTGTATTGTCTTTAGTTTGTTCATGCCCTGGTGAGTTACCTGAGGGCATGTGATTAATCAACTTGAGGTGGGGTGATCTTCTAGTATAAGGCCCGTTTCACACGTCAGTGAAAAACACTGACGTTCTTCACTGACGTGTAAAACACGCACATGTCCCTCCGTGTTCCGTGATTCACGGCACACGTGGGTTGTCCATGTGCAATCCGTGATCCATGATCTGTGATTGCATATGGACATTACTCACCTGCCTTCACTGCTGCTGTCCATGGTGCTGAAGTCTCCAGCTCTGCAGCGTCCGCCCACCGCTTTCAGCACCTACTTCCTGGTCGGGTTTTCCTGCTCTCAAGAATATTCATGAGCCAGACAGAAACTGCCGAGAGCGGAGGCTCCAGAGCGAATCGCAGACAAGGTAAGTTAAAAAAATTTAATATGTCTGTGATTTTCTAGTAGTTACCATAGTGTGGTCCGTGGGTCATCAGTGATGTCAGATTAAAACTGACTTGTCTCCGTGCAGAATCATGGCCACGCATGCACGCTGCACGGAGACACGTTCAGTGAACAATCACTGATGTGTGAGCAGACCCATTGATTATAATGGGTCTGCGTATGTCAGTGATTCTGGTACATTTTAAAAAAAGCACAAACGTACCAGAATCACTGACGTGTGAAAGAGGCCAATTGGCGTGTATAAAATGTCTAATCAGTCTATATGTGTTAAGCTATGAGTAAGAGCTCGGATGGAGCTTGAAACGCGTAAGTTACAAATGGTTTTAATTTTGGAATTTTTTATATACACTAATAAATTATTTAAGTTGTATCAAGACTCCAGAAAAAATAATTTTGGGACTGGATATTAAGTTCAAAGTGCTCAATTAAACCTCCTTCTGTTGTTCAACCTTCTTGTCATTGTTTGCCAGAGCTTGGAGAGATCTGACATGTTTTTGATCTCTCCTGGCTCGAATGTAGCAGAGCCAGGACTGTCATGGGACCTTGTGTGGATTACATCAGACTTGGGTGTTTTGGGTTTTATAAAGTGGTGAAAGAGGGTGGTTTTGTATTTTACTCCAAATAAATGATTTTTCTCAGTGTATTTGTATTTCTTTTTATTTATGAGCCTTATGAGCAGGTGCAGTGAATATTTATGAGCCTAATGAGCGGGTAGGGAAGAAAAATGAGAGGTAGCGGGATCAGTGTGACAGCCGCGCCGCACCAGTGATCGTTGCGTCTGAAGCTCTTGGAGAGAGATGGTAGTAATGTCATGTGCACAAAATGGCGGCAGAAGAGCTTTTATAGACCCTATGATGCTGCACGGCCAACCAATCACAGTACTGCCGTAACCAATTTGGCTGCAGCATGTGATTGATTGAGAAGCCCAGCATGTTTAGTGGCTGCAAATCAGGCACCAAACCTGTTAGGTGGGACATCCGAATATAGCAAGGCGAATACACCATTACTCACTACATAACGAACACCCCACATATCGCACTATTCTGCGAGTAGCAACGACTACATTCGCTCATCACAAATTATAATTGCAAAATAAAAATCTGGTCACATAGAAACTTACTGTCTGCTGATTCATCCAATGATATGTGCACTAAAAAGATGGCTGAACCTTTATGGAAAACAAGCATAAGTTATATGTCTTGTCTGCCATGTCAATATCTAACTGAAGTGTGACCACAGTCATGCATATGTTATGATGACTACTGATATTAAAAAGAGAAAATTAAAACATTGACTTTCTATAAATGTGTAAGAGTATTGGCTCACAAAATGTTAGCAGACTTAGAAATATATTCCCATCTCCAAGATCCTATTCTAATATACAGTCCCTGACAGAAGTTCTGTCGCTTATCCATGTTATGTAAATAAAAGCTTATAACCTGACTTTAAATTCATCCATTGGTTTCATAAATTACTCTTTTGAAAGCTGAAATCCTCCCAAATTTGGTTTAGGTTATGAAAATAAAGTTGCTGCAAAGTTGAAATATTGATCATTTAATGAACACAGAAAGGTCAGATTTTGGCAAGACAAAAGTTTTGTCGCCTTGCCATATAATGCACCCAATCCTAGTTTACATCCTCACCTGTGCTCACTAAATGATCGGTTAATTAGTGGGTGTTTATAAAAAGAAACCCAGCACCCCAGACCTTCAGTTGAACAGCAACTTGACCTCTGACAACATGCCAAAAATCCACCCTGCGACCAAAGCCTTGATTATTAAGAGGCTGAAGACCAGATCCACTGCAGAGGTGGCTGGCACTTTTAATGTGTCTCAGCGTCAAATACAAAGAAATAAAAAAGATTTGAAGAGACTGGAGATGTTTTTGACAAGCCCAGGTCCGGCAGACCCCGCAAATCAACTGCTCAGGGGGAACGTTTGATGGTTAGAAAATCCAAAGCTAGCCCCTCGTCCACTGCAGCAGAGCACAAAAAGGCCTGGTCACCTCGAGTCCCTGTGTCAACTAGAACAGTTTGTAGGATTCTGCAAAAATAGGTAATATCAGCTCACCAAGCCTGCTGCAGTCCCATAATCGTCCTGTGGTGGATGATCAGCGCACGGATGGTCAGAAGTCACCAAATAGATATAGAATATAAATCCAGTGCAATCACACGGAATATTAAAAAGTTGTCTTCTTTATTTATAGTTTTTCATAAGATCCAAAAGGTACATGCAGCATAAAAATAAAGGATGCCCAGGTCAGAGCGACGCGTTTCAACAAACTGTCTTAATCATGAGTCAGACCATGATTAAGACAGTTTGTTGAAACGCGTCGCTCTGACCTGGGCATCCTTTATTTTTATGCTGCATGTATCTTTTGGATCTTATGAAAAACTATAAATAAAGAAGACAACTTTTTAATATTCTGTGTGATTGCGCTGGATTTATATTCTATATCTATTTGTAGCATTCTGTCTTGAAATGGCCTCCATGTTCGAATCGTTGCCCAGAAGCCAGCACTAAACAAAAGGCAATTAAAAAACCATGTGGCATTTGCCAACTCCCACAGGCTGCTAAACAGATTCACGCTGGAAAAGTAGCAGAAGGTGGATTTCTCTGATGAATCTTCAGTTGAATTACACCACAGCTGCCGCAAATACTGCAGGAGACCTACTGGAGCCCATATGAATCCAGAAAACAGTTAAGTTTGGTGGTAGAAAGATCATGGTCTGGGGTTACAATCAGTATGGAATGTGAAAAACATTTGCAAGGTGGAAGGCAATATCAATAGCCTAAAATATCAAGAAGTATTAGCTACTTGTTACATTCCCAATCATAAAAAGGCTCAAATTCTGCAGCAGGATGGTGCTCCGTCTCGTACATCTATCACTACAACAAAGTTCCTCCTGGCAAAGAAGATCAAGGTGTTGAAGGACTGGCCAGCCCAGTCTCCAGACATGAACATTATTGAGCATGTTTGGGGTAGGATGAAAGAGGAAGCTTGGAAGACAAAACCAAAGAATCTAGATGAACTCTCGGAGGCATGTAAGACTGCATTCTTTGCTATTCTTGATGACTTCATCAATAAATTTTATGAATCATTGTTCCTTCAAGCTCATGGAAGTCACACTAAATATTAAAAATGGCTCTAATAGCACCACAACTTCATTCCCCAATGTTATGCAACATATCTTTGTATTAGAAGTTAATTATTTGTTTGATTTCACATTACTTTCTGTGGGCGATAAAACTTTTGTCTTGCCAAAATCTAACCTTTCTGTGTTCATTAAATGATCAATATATCAGCTTTGCAGCAACTTTATTTTCATAACCTAAACCAAATTTGGGAGGGTTTCAGCTTTCAAAAGAGTAATTTATAAAACCTATGGATGAATTTAAAGTCAGGTTGTAAGCTTTTATTTACATAACATGGATAAGCAACAGAACTTCTGTCAGGGACTGTACAGTTATTTGGGGCCGGACTGGGACTGAAATTCAGCCCTGACCCACTTCTCACGTGGTAAATTTGTAATATCTTTGGGTGCTTGTAGGTTTAAAGAATTGAGGTGAGTGTAACAAGAGCATATACAGTGAAGGAAATAATTATTTGAATCCTTGCTGATTTTGTAAGTTTGCTCATTGACAAAGACATGAACAGTCTATAATTTTAAAGGTAGGTTAATTTTAACAGTGAGAAATAGAATATTCAAAATAAAATCCAGAAAATCACATTGTATAAATTATATAAAATTAATTGCATTTTGTAGAGAAAAATAAGTATTTGATCTACTACCAACCATTAAGAGCTCTGGCTCCTACAGACCACTTAGACGCTCCTAATCACCTCATTACTAGAGATGAGCGAACCGGTCGCGGTTCGGCTTGAGCTTGGTTCGCCGAACGGAGGTCGCGTTCAAGTTCGGTTCGGCGAACCACTCGAACCCCATAGGAAACATAGGGAGGCAATCACAAACACATAAAAACACATTATAAATGTACACATACAGTTAATAAACATTGCCATAACACTTACCGGTGCCCGCGATCCGTCCTGCACTCTGTCTCCTGTCGCTATTCCTCCCGATGGTCACTACGTCCTCCGGGAACCAGCACTGATGAAAGGTCCTATCGTGACGTCAAAATAGCCATGTGACTAGTCACGTGTCTATTATCTCATTGGCTACAGACTGATCCCATGGCTTTGACGTCATGCTAGGTCCTGTCATTGCATCACGGTGCACATGTGTGTATCGCTGTGTAACAGCGACATGCTCTGGCTACGGTCGACTCCCCGTTCTGCTTCCCCGTTCCGTTAGGGACCGGCAGACACAGCCGGTCAATAACGGAGATCACCGTTGCCGTAGCAACGCGCTTGTTAGCGGTGACGTCACTGCTAACAGCGGCACCAGGAATCACATGATCGGAGCACCATTGCTATGGTAACCGTCTTTCATCGGTAACGATACCGCTAACAGCCAGCAGCACTGATCACTCACGGAGTAAAGACTGCATGGGGAGCAGCAGCGTCTTTCTCCCATGCTGTGCTGCTCATGGAGCAGAGCTGCATGGGCTGAAGGAGAAAGACAGAAGAGCATGGATCATGGAGGGATAAGAGGGATTAATAAACATGTAGTCTTTAAGTGTGTCTGTGTATTTATTTCTATTAAAGTATTTTTTCTCTGTGTGGTGTATTTTTTTAACACTTTATTGGAGATTCTTAATGGCTGGGTCAAACTTGCCTGACATTAAGAATCTCTGACTTAATACTAGCTAGTAAAACAAAGCTAGTATTAACTCATGATTATCCCAGCAAGCCACCCGGCTTCAGGGCTGCTGGAAGAGCAGCTGCAGAACTACAAGGCTCAGCATACTCCATCCAGGACTGTATGCAGGAGTTTTTTGCCCCCTAAAAAAATTATGTGGGCTTTGCCATATCTTTGTATGCTAGCCAGGTACAGCAGGCAGCTACGGGCTGCCTCCAACCCCCAGCTGCCTATTTGTACCCGGCTGGGAACCGAAAATATAGGGAAGCCCTTTTTTTATTATTTCATGAATTTCATGAAATAATTAGAAAACAAATGACGTGGGCTTCGCCATATTTTTGTGTCCAGCCAGGTACAACTAGGCAGCTGGGGATTGGAATCCGCAGCACTGGTTGGCCTGAGCTTTCTGGGCCCCTCTGCTGCGAATTGCAGTCTGCAGCCGCCTCAGAAAATGGCGCGTTCATAGAAGTGCCATCTTCTGGCGCTGTATCCAACTCTTCCAGCTGCCCTGGTGACGGGTGGTTCGCTGGGTAATAATGGGGTTAGGGCTAGCTGTATATTATCAAATGAAATCATTATTACCCAGCGAGCCACCGGCATCAGGGCAGCTGGAAGAGTTGGATACAGCGTCAGATGATGGCGCTTCTATGAGAGCGCCATTTTCTGGGGCGGCTGCAAACTGTAATTCGCAGCAGAGGGGCCCAGAAACCTCGGGCTAACCTGTGCTGCGGATCCGATCCCCAGCTGCCTAGTTGTACCCGGCTGGACACAAAAATGGGGCGAAGCCTAAGTGGTTTTTTTTTTTAATTATTTCACGAAATTCCTGAAATAATTAAAAAAAGGGCTTTCCTATATTTTTAGTTCCCAGCCAGGTACAAATAGGCAGCTGGGGGTTGGGGGCAGCCCATACATGCCTGCTGTACCTGGCTAGCATACAAAAATATGGCAAAGCTCACGTCAATTTTTTGTAGTTTTTTGGCAACAAAAATAAAAAATGCTTCCCTGGATTTTCCATTGCCAGTGAAGGTAACACCAAGCAATGGGGGTTAGCAGCCAGTAGCTGCTTGGATTACCCTTAGCTAGCAATAGAAAAAATGCAGTGGGAGCCCATATATATTTTTTTTAATTATTTATTTAAATAAATAAAAACAAAAAGGGCTTCCCTGTATTTTCATTGCCTGATATCACAGTGCTGTAAAAATAAATCTTTAAAAAAATGATGTAGCGCTCCGCGGTATTTTTGATTCTTAGCCCAGATAAAGCAGACAGCTATGGGTTGCCACCCCCATCTGCCTGGAGTTACCTTGACTGGCAATGAAAATACACGGAAGCCCATTAATTTTTTTTATTTAAAAAAATAGTTAAAAAATGACGTTGGGTCCCCCCATTTTTGATAGCCAGCTAGGGTAAAGCAGAAGTCTGTAGCCTGAAAACCACAGCTGGCAGCTTTACCGTGGTTGGGGATCCAATGTGGAGGTCACCCCAGGCTCTTTTTTATAATTATTTTATAAATATTAATACTTACAAAAAAAGTAGGGTCCCCCCCAAATTGGATCACCAGCCAAGGTAAAGCGGACAGCTGTGGTCTGGTATTCTCAGGGTGAGAAGGTCCATAGTTATTGGCCCTTCACAGCCTAAAAATAGCAGGCCGCAGGCGCCCCAGACGTGGTGCATCCACTAGATGCGCCAATCCTGGCGCTTCACCCCAGCTCATCCCTTGCCCTGGTGCAGTGGCAAACGGGGTAATAAATGGGGTTGATACTAGCTGTAAAGTCACCTGACATCAAGCCCAGCAGTTTGTGATGTCATGGCGTCTATCAGATACCCGACATCACAGACTGTCAGTACTAACAAAAAAAACAGACAAAAAAAACATTATTTCAAAAAACACTCCCCAAAACATTCCCTCTTTCACCAATTTATTGTAAGGAAAAAAAAATAAGGGGGTCCCACAATGAGTCTGGACCATCTAGAATATGGGGGGACACGCTCGGGGAACGTATCCCCCATTTTCTAGGAGTGCAGATCCTCCATGTGAGGAGTGTGGGTGCAATGAATCTGCACCCACTCTCCCCGGGTCCACAGCAGCAGAGTCCATGTCGTAACTGTTGCTACCAAAGCTGCAATGCCCTGCTCATGAGGTAAGGTTATGCCTAATCAGGAGAACTATTCCACATTTCCAAATATTGGTATTTGCTGATATTATTGCTATTCCACCTACTATATATTGGGGATAGGATCTCGGAGATGGAATACCCCTTTAAGTCCAGTTATCCAGGTGAATGAATACTAAACAACAGAGCTCGCTATTTAGACATCTTTTTTGTGACGTATAACGGACTCTCATGTTTGGTATTCGTTCAGCAGGGCAACTATAAAATCAAATACCTCCATTTGGAAATGTAGTATAGCTCTCCTGATCAACTATGTTCCTTACCTCATGAGCAGGGCATTGCAGTAGCATACAGATGCATGGTTAAAACCACTCACTGTGTCTGAACACAGGAAGCTGAGCTGACAGCCGCTCTGTGCATGCGGCAGCGTCTACTGTGAAAGAGGGGGCCATGGGGGATCAACGCTGCACAGGCACCGTGGGACACCGGGGAACACCGGTGGGGATATAGGGGGTGACCTGGCAGGGCCTGGGGAGGAGTTTTCTGTCGCATGTGTCATAGCATATGTGACAGAAATCAGAGGAGTAGGGTGAATGCATCTGGCGCGCTGCTGTGCGTGTGGCCATCTTGGATTTCCGGGAGGGGGTCGGGGGGGGTCACTTTGGCGACACCGAGGGACCGGAGGGGACCGGGGAGGAGATTTATCTCCCATCTGACATGTTTGTTCATGCCAGATGGGAGATAAATAATTTTTTACCGGCGCTGTCATTTACTGTAATGTGATCATTGGTATACGGTGTATACCGGTGATCACGTGAGTGGGGATTGGAAAAACCAGCCTGAATCAAGATCTCCAGGGTCTTAGCTACCCCTGAAACCCCGGAGATTTTCTGACGCTGGGGGCGCTATTCACATATTTCTGCCTGCTATTTATAAGCGGCAGATTAGAATAAGGCTACATTCACACGACTGATCCGTTTCTGCGGTCCGCAAAAAAAGGTCCATTTTTTTCACAGGTGCATCCGTGTGGCATCAGTTTCCGTTCCGTATACGGTCCGTATGTCATCCGATTGTCATCCTTGTGCCTTCCGGTTTTTTTGCATACTGCAAAAAAACTGAAGGAGGGAAAATACATAAATTTACCCAGGATCCATAGCTTCAACCTACATGAGGCGGTCACCTGTTCACTCCAGTGCCATTTTCTACTGCTTTTCACAGCGTAGAGCGCTCTGGTGATTTTCTTGTGCTTGTGCACTTCTTTTCTGTCTTTTCTGTCATTATAATGGCAGAAAGACACATAATGTCCCACTCGCCTGCATTTTGTAATTTTGCACCCTGTGGTGCCTTTCATGTGGCACTAAGGGGTGCGTAGCCTTGTATTTAACAAAAAAAAAAAAAAAAAAAAATGACGTGGGGTTCCCCCTGTTTTTGATAGCCAGCTAGGGTAAAGCAGATGGCTGTAGCCTGCAGACCACAGCTGGCAGCTTCACCTTGGCTGGTAATCCAAAACTGAGGGCACCCCACGCTTTAAATTAAATAAATAATTAAAAAAAAAAACAACACGTGGGGGTCCCCCCAAAATTGGATCACCAGCCAAGGTAAAGCAGACAGCTGGGGTCTGATATTCTCAGACTAGGGAGGTCCATGGTTATTGGACTCTCCTCAGCCTAAAAATAGCAGGCCGCAGCCGCCCCAGAAGTGGCGCATACATTAGATGCGCCAATCCTGGTGCTTCACCGCAGCTCATCCCGTGCCCTGGTGCGGTGGCAAATGGGGTAATATATGGGGTTAATACCAGATATGTAATGTCACCTGGCATCAAGCCCTGGGGTTTGTGATGTCAGGCGTCTATCAGATACCCGACATCACCAACCAAGTAAGTCACTAATAAAAAAAAAATAGATGACAAACACATTTTTATTTGAAAAATCACTCCCCAACACATTCTCTCTTTCACCAATTTATTAGAGAGAAAAACAAATCCAGGTCTGCTGTAATTCAATAAGGCATTCCCATGACGATCCATACCAAAGTCACTGTCCCAGTCAATGAAGAACAGAATGTTCCAAGTTGGCTGGGAGAGCAATGCAGTGACCTGACCTAACATCAATAGGTAAGCCCAGGTCACTGCAGGGCATGACAAGTGCTGCTGTCAGCGAGGTACATTACCTGCAGTGACGATCTCCTGCACTGCTGACAGCAGACCTGTCACTGACTTCAATGACCGCCGACTTTACAGCCAAGTATCGCGGGAGCCTGTGACGTCACCGCTAGTCACAGTCTCGGGTCAGCAGCAAGAGGAGGAGATGTGAAGCGGCGGCCATGGAGGACAGTGATAGCGCTGTGGTCGGGAGGGCGGGACTTCATCACCGCAGGTAAGTCGAGCGTGGCCATGTGTGGGGAGTGTGAGGTGGGTGGAGCCAAGCAGGGTTATGTGTGCGGAGTGCGAGGTGGGTGGAGGTAAGCGGGGCCATGTGTGTGAGCGGCAGAGTGCAAAGTGGGTGGAGCCTAGCGGGGCCATGTGGCGCTGCAGATGTCAGTGCCGGGGACTGCATGGCTGGGGACAGGTGAGTGTGAGTGTGTGTGTGTACATGCTGAGTGCAGGAGGGAACGGAGCCGAGCGGGGAAGTGTCGGCTCTCTGCACACGTAACCAGGGTAAATATCGGGTTACTAACCAAAGCACTTTGCTTGGATACCCGATATTTATCTTGGTTACCAGCTTACCGCAGGCTGCCAGCGATGGCTCCCTGCACACTGTAGCTGTAAAAAGCTACGCTTTTGCTGATAGAACCATTCTCGAACGTACCTCGAGCTGCCAAACTTTTAGCAAAAAGCTTGCATTCTAGTTCGATCTAGAACACCCCCCAAAATCACTCGAACCTAGAACTGGCGAATCACGAATCGCGCTTAACTCTACTCAATACCTATTTTAAACACATCTGTCTTAAATTGTCACCTGTAAAAAAGACTCCTGTCCACAGAGTCAATTTATCAGTTAGACTCTAACCTCTACAACATGAGCAAGACCAAAGAGCTTTCTAAGGATGTCAGGGACAAGATCATAGAACTGAACAAGGCTGGAATGGGCTACAAAACCATAAGCAAGAGGTTGGGTGGGAAGCAGACAACTGTTGGGGCAATAGTAAGAAAATGGAAGAAATACAAAATGAGTGTCAATCGACATCGATCTGGAGCTCCATTCAAAATCTCACCTCGTGGGGTATCCAGGATCATGAGGAAGGTGAGAGATCAGCCTAAAACTACATGGGAGGAACTTGTTAATGATCTAAAGGCAGCTGGGACAAATGTCACCAAGAAAACTATTGGTAACACATTACACAGTAATGGCTTAAAATCCTGCAGTGCCCGCAAAGTCCCACTGCTTAAATAGGCATATGTGAGGCTTGTGTGAAGTTTGCCAATGAACACCTGGATGATTCTGAGAGTGATTGGGAAAAGGTGCTGTGGTCAGATGAGCAATTTGACATTAACTCAACTTGCCGTGTTTGGAGCAACAGAAATGCTGCCTGTGACCCAAAGAACACCATACCCACTGTCAAGCATGGAGGTGGAAACATTATATTTTGATGGTGTTTCTCTGCTAAGGGCACAGGACTAATTCACCGCATCAATGGGACAATGGATGGAGCCATGCACCATAAAATCCTGAGGGACAACCTCCTCCCCTCCGCCAGGACATTAAAAATGGGTCGTGGCTAAGTCTTCCATCACGACAATAACCCAAAACATACAGCCAAGGTAGCAAAGGAGTGGCTCAAAAAGAAGCACATTAAGGTCAAGCAGTGGCCTAGCCAGTGTCCAGATCTTAACCCCATAGAAAACTTATGTAGGGAGCTGAAGCTCCGAGTTGCCAAGCGACAGCCTCAAAATCTTAATGATTTATAGATTATCTGCAAAGAGGAGTGGACCAAAATTCCTCCTGACATATGCGCAAACCTCATCATCAACTACAAAAACGCCTGACTGCTGTGCATACCAACAAGGTTTTTGCCACCAACTAACTCTTGTTTGCCAGAAGGATCAAATATTATTTCTCTCTTCAAAATGCAAATAAATTTATATAATTTATACAATGTGGTTTTCTGGATTTTATTTTGGACATTCTATCTCTCACTGTTAAAATTAACCTACCCTTAAAATTATAGACTGTTCATGTCTTTGCCAGTGGGCAAAGTTACAAACTCAGCAAGGGATCAAATACTTATTTCCTTCACTGTAACAAGTAGTCACAGCTGCGTCCAGAATTAAAGCTCAGTCCTATTTATTGCTCATAGTTGCAGGACCTGGCAAAGGCGCTATTTTACCTACAGAGCTGGATTTCATAGATAAGGATGCTGCACTCTCCATAGTGCACTCTCCTCATCATGTAGCTCAGAGGTGGTGAACCTCTGGCCCGCGGGCTGTATGCTCCCCGCGATGATATTTTATGCAGCCCCTGGGCACATCCCGTGCACCGCAGTGAGTCAGGCGGCAGCTGCGGTCTTGTCGGCTGCCGGCCCTTTAAATCACTGTGTGGTGTGCATACTATTAGTTTCTCAGCACGCTGGCCTTGCCTGTGCCAACATGCTGAGAATGTACTTTGTGGGCGGGATAAGTGCGAGATGTGTTGTACTTCCATCCCACAGAAGAAGAGTAGCAGCTGGTTTACCGACATCCCTGCTGTACATGCCTTCCTGTGAAGTGTGACTTCTGCGTTGCGGGAAAGTGTGAGTTCTGCCTGGCGGTGCAGTGTGACTTCTGCCTTCCGGTGCAGTGTGAGTCCTGCCTCGCGGTGCAGCGTGACTTCTGCCTCGCGGTGCAGTGTGACATTTGCCTCGCGGTGCAGTGTGACTTTTGCCTCGTAGTGCAGCGTGTCTTCTGCCTTGTGGGGCAGCGTAAGTCCTGCCTCGCGGGGCAGTGTGCCACCAACCCAGTGCTGTGTGCCACCTTCCAGTGCTGTGCGCCACCCCCCCAGTGTTGTGTGCCACCCCCCAGTACTGTCCATGCCCCCTTAGTGATGTCTGTGCTCCCTCAGTATTGTCCATGTCCCCCAGTCCTGATCGTGCCCCTCTAGTGCTGTTTGTGCCACTGCCAGTGCTCTCCGTGCTTGACAGTACTGTCTGTGTCCCCTCAGTGATGTCATATCCCCAGGCCCTCCTGTGATGTATATGCCCCCAGCCCCTCCTGGGACGCATATATGCCCCCAGCCCCTCCTGTGCTGTATGGATGTCCCCAGCTCATCCTGTGCTGTATATATGTCCCCAGTTCGTCCTGTGCTGTACATATGTCCCCAGCTCTGCTTGTGCTATATATATGTCCCCACGTCCTCCTGTGCTGTATATAATTCTCCAGTTCCTCCTGTGCTGTATATATGTCTCTAGCTCCTCCTGTGATGTATATCTGCCCCCAGCATCTCCTGTGATGTATATATGCCCCCAGCATCACTTGTAATTTTTGCGCCCCAGTGTCTCCTGTAGTGTGTATGCCTCAGCATGTCCAGTGATGTCTATGCCCCCAGCCTCTTCAGTGATGCACATGTCCCAAGTCCCTCCTGTGATCTATATATGCCCCCAGCCCCTCCTGTGATGAAGTTACCTCCAGCGTCTCCTATGTAATGTGTTTGATTTACCAATCTGTTGACTGCGCTCCAGACCAAGAGAAACCTGGAAAAGCAGTTGTGAGAAGCAACATGATCAATATCACCAAACATCACAGCTGCACCAAAGAGAAGCAGCTACAGCCGCCACAGTAGAGGGGAATTTATTATTTGTTTGGCCAAATATAGCAGGGTAATTTTCAACCTGATCATTTTTGCAGTCCCCGAAGGTTGGTAGAAAAGTCCAAATGGCCCCCAGCAGAAAAAAAGTTCCCCACCCCTAATATAGTTGATGGGAGGCCTGCAAAATCAGATCCCCCTGAACTAATATTGATGACCTATTCTACAGATAGGTAATCAAGGAGGCTGTAGTTTTCACTGGTGCTAATTTTGGGTGCATACCACTTAGGGTATATGCAATGACATTTTGGGGGGCACATCTCACCATGAATACCACTATGAAAAATACTCAAAATGAATGTGTGGCGCCTCTGAGCCTTTAGTCGCCACAGGGTGCTGCACCTCACTTAAGGTGCAGTATTCATCCTGGATCCAGAAGATGTGAGCAGTCAGCCTCATGTCAGGGGTACTTACACAAATACATCACTAGAACCAAGTTTTGAATATCTGATGAGGATCTGGAGAGATTCTGCTGAGTTTCTGCTTCAAAAAATGTGTAAACATATGCTAAATTACACTGTTTTGGAGAAGAAACTGAGAAGAATCTTGACAAATTCTCCTCATAATCTCAAAAACCGAAATGGAGACGGTGGACAAAAAGCACAAATAGAGTCTTAAGTGGAAAACAGCATAAGAGGGGTTAATGGAAAAACTTACCTATAGGGGTTGTGCCAGTCACAACTCCTATATTAGCGTTGTCACAGGGTGAACTAGCTGCAGCCCCGAAGAAATCGGTATTAGTAGTATGCAGGAAAAATGGGTATTATGCCGCACTTATCACCAAAGGCACAGGAGGCAGATGGGGTTAATCCATGTCTTTTTATTTAACAGGAGAAGATACAGATCAACGCGTTACAAGGGACTCAGCCCTCTTCCAGGATTTGAACCTGTCATTTGATATATGTCCTGAGGAAGAGGGCTGAGTCCCTTGAAACGCATTGACCTGTATCTTCTCCTGTTAAATAAAAAGACATGGATTAACCCTAACAGGAGAAGATACAGGTCAATGCGTTTCAAGGGACTCAGCCCTCTTCCTCAGGACATATATCAAATGACAGGATCAAATCTCCTGTTAAATAAAAAGACATGGATTAACCTTATCTGCCTCCTGGACCTTTGGTGATAAGCGTGGCATGATACTCATCTTTCCTGCATACTACTCATAAAATCAAAATAAGGTTTTGAGGCTGTTTAAGCTTTCACATAACCATTAAACTTTTTTTTAGATTGTTAAATGTATACAAGTTCATAACCATTGTCAGCAGATAAATGCAGTGCCAGGACTACGATCAGTACATCAATTCCACACCAGAACCATCATCAGCACATGAATGAAGCACCAGAACCAGCACAAGAATGCAGCACCAGAACCACCATCAGCACATGAATGCAGCACCAGAGCCACCATCAGCACATGAATGCAGCGCCAGAACCACCATCAACACATGAATGCAGTAAGAGAACTACCATCAACAAATGAATGTAGCATCAGAACCACTGACACAACAAGAATGCAGCACCAGAACTACCATTAGCACATGAATGGAGTACCAGAGCTACCATCAGCACATGAATGCAGTGCCAGAACCACCATCGGCACATTAATACAATGCCATAACCATTGTCAGCACATGAATGCAGTGCCAGAACCACCATCAGTACATGACTGCAGTGTTAAAACCACTGATAGTACATGAATAAATCACCATGCTTAACCCCATGTAGAATTGAACCTACAACTCACAGTTTGTCTTTAACAATGGTAAGGTGATGCTCAGAGTTGTTGTTATCAATAATTATCAGACTGCAGACCATACAGGAACCACAGTACAGATAAGACGCAGGCAGTATCACAAATAAACATTTACATCCAGGTACCTTATAGATGACATCTTCTCTAATTGGAGTCATTCCTGTCCCTTTTGTCTCCCCATAGTATAGATGCCATGATGAAATTTTATGGCCGCAGCTTGTTTCTAAAGACCTCCCTCTTTGTTCTTCAGTAGCACTTCCCGACACAGGGCCTTTAAAAATAAAAGTATCATTATACTGCCCCATAAATATAAATATCTCCCATGCTGCACTCCTGAATAAATAATTGCGATGCTTCCTTCACAAACTATCTCCAACCACATACACACTACTCTTATCCAAAATTTCCCTCCACACTGCCCCTCTTCATAATAAACCCCCAACATTGCCCCTTTTCAAAATATCCCCCACATTGCCCCTCTCCATAATATTCCCCCTACACTACCTCCCTGCAAAATATCTCCCTACACTGCTTCTCTCCAAAATTATTCCTAACCCTTTCATCTGTACCTTGCTAAAAATTATGTGCACGTGATAATTCAGCAAATGTTTATGAATGCTGACTGCACCAAATAGGACTTGAATACTGCACTGGCCGCAGACTCAAAGTTAGTTGGGTATAAATTTAATAATATTGTTCAGGTGTATTTTTACTTTTAATGAGGCACTTTTCTGACAATACCACTTGTTATAGTGTTCATGCTGGTGCTCAGTATTGGAGATAGTATCTGGGAGTTTGTGCAGGTTTGCAAATGAGGGTGATGATTCGGAAATTTGAGAAGTAAAACATGTCTGTATTGCAAACTCTTGACAATTTGTGGCTAGAAAACGTCTTCAAGGCATTCTGGGCAAGATAGAAAAGACACAAGTGAATGACTGTAATCAGAAAGGTGGTCACCTGTGAGTCACTGGATGTAATTGTACTGTAATCACTGGATGGTTTGTCTAAGGGGGTAATCTAGCAGATATACAACATCTAACTAAAGCCCACTATACACAATAGATGGCTGTCAGCCAAACAAAGCTTCAGATGATTGTTTGTCTAACAGCCATCTGGCTGGTGATGGCTTATCTCCGGAAGAAAAAAAATTGGACATGCCTGATAGACATCTTCCCTGATGTTCAGTTGTCTGGGGCCCTATACACATTAGACTGTTAGCTGAACCCATCAAGTTCTAATGTTTTCTTAAACCATAGCTCCCAAGCGTCCTGGATTCAGCAAGACTGTCCCGATTTGAGGGCTCCCTCCCGCAGTCCCGCTGTTCACTTCTTTTGTCCCGACTCCTCCCCTCGGAGCAGTGAATAAATTAACTCAGTTCACTGCATAAATTAAATTCTCCCCTGCTCTGGATTACTGGGATGGCTGGGACTCGAACTCATGAAGTCATTGTCCAAAGGAAACAGCTCTACCATTGAGCCGCTGCCTCTATTGAAAGATATAGGAAGATTTGGTAATCTTGACCTCTGTATTGCAGGCAGAAAAACCAGAAGCAGATTATTCAGCTACATAGATACATGATGGATAGCTACTGTAGCTAGATAGATAGCTAGATAGAGGAATCGATAGATATAAAAATAGATGGATACATGATAGATAGATATAGATAAATAGATACATAATAGATAGATAATAGATAGAGATAGAAAATAGGTAGATTATAGATAGATAAATAGATACTGTACATGATAAATAGATAGATAGATAGATAGATACAGTAGATATTGCATCTCTATGTAGGTGAAAGAGTCAGATTCATTTGTTCCCATAAAACTACTTTAAAGAAATGAGAAAAAAAATACAAATATACTTTTTTTTTCTTTATTTTCACCCCCTTGGACTCAATCCCGCAACCCTTAGCTGTTGAGCCACAATGAATGAAAATGTCAGAGGGAGGATTTTATCTAGATGAAAATACAATGCAGCCTCTTACACAGCAGATTACACAGGACACAGAGATCCATTGTACAGGGTAGTATCTCTATGTCCTGTATTCTAGGAGGAGAGGAAAATAGATTTTTTTTTTCTTCTAATAAAATTACTAAAATTATAAAAAAATAGAATAATGTCATTTTTTATTGCACTTTTTTTATAAAATAACATCACAAATCAGCAAATAACATGGACATATTTGATGTCCCTGTAATCGTAAGGACCCGAACAACACAGCAATCAGATTATTTATGGGGATCGGTAAATAACGTGAAAAAATGGCGCAATTTTTTTTTTCTTTATTAAAACTAAAAAAAAATGTAATAAAAATGTATTGCTGAGGCCGTGTTCACATGTAGCGTAAATGCTGAGATTTTTCTGCAGGTTTCACGCTACGCAATAAAATAACAATCTTCTCTGATTATTGCATTTTTCTGGTATTTTTTATGCATTGTCCCTTATTTGATACGTTTGTTGCAGATGTGACTCATAAAGCTTATAAAGAAAAAAAACACCAAAACTGCACAGTTCAGCGACCTCTTTAGACACAGGGGTGGAGATTTCATGATGTCACATCCACTTTGCTTGGACATTTAGTCCATGATCACATGTAGCGTAAATGCTGCATTTTTTTCTGCTAGTTTTTTTTTGCACATACATTCTGCTGTGTTTAATCGTCAAAACAAAGTGGATGTGATTTCATGAAAAGACACCGTTGCACTCTGTGGTTTTTTTATTGCTTTTTTCTCTCTAGAAGTTTCTTCTTGAAGCTTAAAAAAATGTATGGAAAAACGTTTCTGTACTATAAAAACACTTAAAAGCGCAGATTCACATCTCAACCAAAAATGCATTAAATAATGGAGAAAAAGCATAAAAAATGCAGCAAAAATAGAATAACCAGAGAAGATTGATATTGTGTAGTTTGGTGCACACAGCAGCAGAAACAAAAAGAAACAGAATTTATGCAACTTGTGAACATGGCCTTATAGGCACAAATAAGCAACATGTCATAAAGTGACACATAAATATAATAAAATTCTGGCTGCTATGACTATGAATGAACAGTCCAGAGCATCAGCTGAATGATCCTTACTGCCAAATGGGTGTGGCTAGGGGTGTGGCTAGGGGCGTGGTCGAAATTTGCCATGGCACGCCGCACAGTTTGTCCCTCTTTCCTTTCTTCAAAGGTTCGGAGGTATGCTTAAACTATGATGCAGGTAATATCAAGATATGTTTTAAACACAGCCACAGTGCCTACCCATCAGCATGGGCAAGTGATGTACTCTGTGCTATCACAATGGTTTCCTACTGTAGTGTGACGCCCTGGCAAATCCAGGTAGTCACAGATAGGCCCCCGCATAACACCATCCCTCACTTAGGTGACACACAGCCGACCTGAAACCCTAGTCACCCCCCTTTAGGGAAAGATAGGCACACCAGTGGGCGGGACCAGGCGGTTGGATATGCCCACCCAGGGGTCTAGACAGCCCGGGGCGGGAAAAAAAACAGATTAAGTTGTAGTTTAAGTTGAGAGGAGTGTAGGCTGGAGCTAGGTGTAGCTCCAGCAGAGGAGGTTCAAGTTGAACGGTGCCAGGGTCGGAGCCCTGGTGCCTTTGGCTAGGTGGCAGATGGTGGTCTCCGTCAGCAGGAGACAGGAAGACGGCTCAACAGATCCGAGGTAGACCGGGACAGAGTTGTAGCCCGCCGGTACCGACACAGGGAACTGACTCGGAAACCGTACCACAGAGGGGGTACTCGGACCCTGAAGCCAGGACCAAAACCAGCGGCCTAGCTAATTAACTGATTGAGGGCAGGATTATAGGTCCTGTCCCACCCAAAGTCCCCAAGAGAAGACAACAGCCCACCGATAGGGATAAGGCCACAGGGCCCATAGATCCTACGGGCCAGCGTCTGCGGGCACGGCTCTTTAGGCCACATCTAACCGAGAGCAGACTCCTGAGTTCCAGACCAGGCAGTCCACCATACACAAAGCAAGTGCAGAGGGAAAAGACAGCGACCACCAGTCCGGGTGGGGGACTTGAATGCAACCTGCCACCAGCACCTTGGTTTACCAAAAGACTCGTGTGATTCATTTACTGTGAGTAACCAAACATCCCCCTGCACACCCGATCGTGCCAGCCCTTGCCATTGCCATACCCTGCACAAGGACACTGGGCCCCGGGGCAACCGTCCCTACACACGGAGGGGTTAACATCCAGCTGCCACTACATCTCCTCGGGTGCCCCACAATAGCAGTGGTGGTGTCCCACCTCACCACACACTGTGGGTGGCGTCACAAACGTAATACGGCATAGCCCGTACATTTACATCCCCTTTTTATTCGGCATGTCCGCGAGACCCCCGGGTCCGGAGACCCTCAAGCCACCTGTAGAAGGGCCGGATCTGAGCAGCGGCGGCTGCTGGCACGGGGGCGGCACCGTAGCTTCCTCCAAGTGGCGCAGAGTTGTCCTCAAAGGTAGAAATATCAGAGAAGAGGCTTCAGAGACTAAAATGAAGCCCTTGTAGAGGCACCATATCTCTGACTGATCCCATGGGTAGTAGATGTGGTTCACCATTACTATGTTACCAAACCTTGATAGTCACACTTTCATTCACTAGACCCTTCTATTCTGGGTTGTCAACCATCCGTAGATTTACAGACAGTCCGTAAAAACCTAGTAGTCTCTGCCTTCCAGCTGTGAACTGAGCTGCCACCTAGGCTGTCTAGGTTACAGCTGTAAGGGGAACCAGGCACCATTTTGTTGTAGCCCACAGAAGCGCTGCAAGCTTCAATTTCCCCCTGTCACTGCTCACAATGTTTAGTGCCAGCAGTAAAAGAGATGCCGGTATGCAACAAACGAAGATGCAGAGAGAGCACTGCGTATGGCGGAAACTTATTTCAGTGGTGGCCTGGTCATAGTAGTATAATGTCAGGCTGCTGATTACAGCTGCTGTCACTGCAGTGTTCAGAGCACAGCAGTGTAATCATCAAGCTGCTGTTATCTGAGCAGAAATGACCTCTACTATGTCCATGCCAGACATCCCTGCGTTACAGATATCTGAAGGAGGCTTAGGGGTGCTTCACACACAGCGAGCTCGCTGCCGAGATCGCTGCTGAGTCACGGTTTTTGTGACGCAGCAGTGACCTCATTAGCGATCTCGCTGTGTGTGACACTGAGCAGCGATCTGGCCCCTGGTGCGAGATCGCTGCTCGTTACACACAGCCCTGGTTCGTTTTCTTCAAAGCCGCTCTCCTGCTGTGACACACAGATCGCTGTGTGTGACAGCAAGAGAGCGACAAATGACGCGAGCAGGGAGCAGGAGCCGGCGTCTGACAGCTGAGGTAAGCTGTATCCAAGATAAACATCGGGTAACCAAGGTGGTTACCCGATATTTACCTTAGTTACCAGCCTCTGCAGCTCTCACGCTGCCTGTGCTGCCGGCTCCGGCTCTCTGCACATGTAGCTGCTGTACACATCGGGTTAATTAACCCGATGTGTACAGCAGCTAGGAGAGCAAGGAGCCAGCGCTAAGCAGTGTGCGCGGCTCCCTGCTCTCTGCACATGTAGCTGCATTACACATCGGGTTAATTAACCCGATGTGTACTGTAGCTAGGAGAGCAAGGAGCCAGCGCTCAGTGTGCGCGGCTCCCTGCTCCCTGCTCACACTGGTAACTAATGTAAACATCGGGTAACCATACCCGATGTTTACCTTAGTTACCAGTCTCCGCAGCTTCCAGACGGCGGCTCCGTGCAAGCGCAGCGTCGCTTGCACGTCGCTGCTGGCTGGGGGCTGTTCACTGGTCGCTGGTGAGATCTGCCTGTTTGACAGCTCACCAGCGACCATGTAGCGATGCAGCAGCGATCCTGACCAGGTCAGATCGCTGGTCGGATCGCTGCTGCATCGCTAAGTGTGAAGGTACCCTTACACTGACATAGCTCAGTGTAAAGCCGTGTATCTAATCGTAATCATGTGTGATACAGCCCACAGAGGAGTGTATCTAATCCCCATCATGTATGATGTAAGGAAGTTGAGGATCTCTGAAGCTTAAATACATACTCATTGCCATCTGTTGGCCAGTAATTATAAGAGCAGAAACAAAAGAAAACAGCTGGAACTACAAAAGCGAATCATTAGTTTCTTGGAGCGAAGGAAAAAGAGGAGATATCAGGTCAGGTGACAGTTCTGTTGCAGTTATTAAATATATAAAGGCCTGGCCCGGACAAGAAGAGGAGGAGTTGGCACCATCATTTTCATCAGGGACCTGAGAGGAAGATTCGTGACGAGAGCTGGGAGGAAGACTGTGACGTGGGCCAGTGGAAGACCCATGATCAGATCCAGTAGAGGACTATGACCTGATCCAGATAAGGCACAAGAATTGACCCGGCTGTAGTGAAGTACTGTTTCCATTGTCAGTTTCTTTCTGAGGAGAAATACAGTATAGAATATGGACATAGGCAGCGCTTCATAGCACGAAGGCAGCCAGCAAGTAGAGGGTGTGTAGAGATCCCTCAATGTATACTTGCGTCCTAGAGAGTAGCATCTCTGCATGGCTAGGGCCTGTACACGGTATAGTATTATTTAGATAAGTAGACGACAGCAATGAATAGAGTGACACTGATGTTTTCCTGCTAGAAGAATCTTGAGTGTGATAAAGCCAATGGTGATCGTTAGGGGTAAGAATAATACCCTGTAACAACATTGTGTAAAGATACTGTGATTACATTCCGTATACTTGTGCTGCTGATTAATAGTGTTGAGCAAGTATGCTTGTCACTACTCGGTACTCGCACGAGTATCACTGTACTCGGACTACTCGGCGGGGACCGAGTAATCTCGCGATACTCGTGCTGTACTCGTGGTCTTCATCCCTGCATGTTGGCGCTCTTTTGAGAGCCAGCCCTCATGCAGGGATTGGCTGGCAGACCACTGCAATGCCACAGCCCTGTTAGTTGTGGAATTGCAGTGATTGGCCGGGCTGCACAGCGCGACCGAGCCTTTATACCGGCGGGCGCGCTGTGCTCTGCACACAGCCAT
The DNA here is from genome assembly GCF_048569485.1 of Anomaloglossus baeobatrachus. Classification (NCBI taxonomy): domain Eukaryota; kingdom Metazoa; phylum Chordata; class Amphibia; order Anura; family Aromobatidae; genus Anomaloglossus; species Anomaloglossus baeobatrachus. The sequence goes on from NC_134362.1 coordinate 101,996,939, forward strand.
CCAGACAGTCAGTGCAAGGAGAGTGTTGCTGCTTCAGGGAAAGGTTTGCGGCCCTTTATAGTTATTTCCGTAGCAGGGCTGCAAACAGTGTGACCAGAAGTCCTTCTCAGGACTATTGTAGTTGTATACAGGCAGGCAGGGTATAGCCAGGTCGGAGTACAGGAGCAGAGTCCTTCTCAGGACTATTGTTGCTGTATACAGGCAGGGCAGGCAGGGTATAGCCAGGTCGGAATACAGGCTAGTGACCAGAAGAGTCCTTCTCAGGACTATTGTAGCTGTATACAGGCAGGCAGGTGGGGTATATAGCCATTCCTAGTGGTGACCGTATACCAGCCTTCATCACCATATCTGGGGCTGGTGTACACAGTCTAAAACAGTCCTGATAGTGTCAGACTTCTCAGTAATTGTCGCTCCTAAAAACCTGTTAGGTTCTTAGTGCGTCCGTGCTTGCATTTAAAAACCGCACGTGTGTGCCTGTCGGTGGCAGCGTAGAGGTGCACTTGTGTGCGTTTTGCACAAACTTGGATATAACGCACAAGTCTAGTGAATACACGTCAGCACAGCATTGCAAAATGCGCAAGGGCGTTGGCAACGAACAAGGAAGTGGACGTGATGGTGGTGCAGGCAGAGGCCGAGGTCGTGGGCAAGCTCTAATTTCGCCACAACAAAGGGCCACATCTACTCGCTCGCACGTCCTGTCCCAAATTCTTGGGGACCGCAGCAGTACACCGCTCTTGCACCAAGACCAGTGTCAAGAGGTTGTTAGTTGGATAGCGGATAATGCTTCCAGTCAGATTGGCACCACCACAAACACTCTGTCTTCCACACGGTCAAGTGTCAGTAGCCGTGATACTGCACCGCACATTTCAGAACCTGATCCTCCTTCCTACCACAAGGCTGAGTACACGTCCACGGACATTACTGATCCCACACTTGGACACTCGGAAGAGCTGTTCACGTTTCCATTCGCACATTCTGGCCTCTCGCCAGCTCCTGTTGAAGTGGGTCATGAGGAGATCGTATGTACAGATGCCCAAATATTTGAGCAGCCACGTTCTCACGAAGTTGGCAATGTGTCTCAACAAGGGGTGGACGATGATGAGACACAATTGTCAGGAAGTCAGGAGGAGGAGCAGGGTACGGAAGAGGAAGACGACGTGGTGGATGATCCAGTAACTGACCCAACCTGGCAGGAGGATATGCAGAGCGAGGACAGCAGTACACAGGGGGAGGGAGGCGTAGCATCCCAACAGGCAGTAAGAAGCAGGGTGGTGGCCCCAGGCAGAAGTCAGGCAACCGTTCCCCGGGACAACAACACGACACAAGGTGCCTGTACAAATGTTAGGTCTTCCCGAGTCTGGCAGTTTTTTAAGTTGGCTCCAGATGATTCTAAAAAGGCCATTTGCAACACCTGCCATGCCAGCATCAGCAGGGGTACCAAAACTAGCAGCCTGACCACCAACAGCATGATCAGGCACATGTCAGCCAAGCACCCGACTTTGTGGGAGGTACAACAGAGTCGAGGAGCAGTGCTTGCTGATGTCACTGCTACATCTTCGCTTGTTGTGCATGCGAGCCAATCCCCTGTCCATGCTGCCTGCGAACAAGCCTCCTCCGGCCCTGCACCTGCAGTTGCCTACACAGAAATAACACCATCATCAAGCACGTCTTTGTCCCAGCGTAGCGTTCAGTTATCCATTCAGCAAACCTTTGAACGCAGGCACAAATACACTGCCAACGCCCCACATGCCACAGTTCTAAATGCTAACATTTCGCGACTGCTTGCGCTGGAAATGTTGCCTTTTAGGCTGGTGGAGACAGAAGCATTCCGCGACCTGATGGCAGCAGCTGTCCCACGTTACTCGGTCCCCAGCTGCCACTATTTCTCCCGGTGGGCCGTCCCCGCATTGCCTAACCACGTGTCACAAAACATCACACGTGCCCTGAACAACGCTGTTTTAGCCAAAGTCCACCTAACCACAGACACGTGGACAAGTGCTTGTGGGCAAGGCTGCTACATCTCGTTGATGGCACACTGGGTTAATATTGTGGAAGCTGGGACCCAGTCTGAGCGAGGGACGGAACACGTCCTTCCCACACCAAGGTTTGCAGGCCCTACCTCAGTCAGGGTTTCAACCACGCTCTACAGCTCCGGGATGTCATGCTCCTCAGCCTCATCCTCCTCCTGCGCATCCTCATCCACTTTACCCTCCACACCTGTCCCAAGCTGGAAGCACTGCAGCACTGCCTCGGCGAAGCGGCAACAGGCTGTGCTGAAGCTAATCTGCATAGGTGACAAACCCCACAATGCAGAAGAGGTGTGGACAGCTCTGAAACAGCAGGCAGATCACTGGCTCACACCTCTGAACCTAAAGCCAGGAAAGGTCGTGTGTGACAATGGCCGGAACCTGGTGGCGGCTTTGAGGCGAGGCCAGCTGACACATGTTCCATGCGTGGCCCATGCGCTCAACCTCGTGGTTCAGCGGTTTCTAAAGTCATACCCAGAGCTGTCTGATCTGCAGGTAAAAGTTCGCCGCCTGTCTGCACATTTTCGAAAGTCACCTACTGCTTCAGCCGGCCTTGCCGGCTTTCAGCGCCGTTTGCATCTTCCGGCTCACAGACTGGTGTGTGATGTCCCCACGCGTTGGAATTCAACTCTGGACATGTTGGTCAGGATATGTGAGCAGAAGAGGGCAGTTGTTGAGTACCTGCATCACCTAAGCCGTCGGGAAATGGGTCAAACTCCACACATAACACCTGAGGAGTGGAGATGGATGTCCGACCTATGTACCATTCTCCAAAACTTTGAGGACTCCACCAAGATGGTGAGTGGGGATGACGCCATTATTAGCGTCACCATACCGCTTCTCTGCCTTCTAAAACGGTCTCTGCTCAAAAACAAACATGATGCATTGCAGGCGGAGCGCGATGAGTTGGAGCAAGAAACAGTAGTGGGTGTGGGTGATATCACACAGCCGAGCCTCGTCTCATCACAATGTGTAGTGGAGGACTATGACGAGGAGGAGGATGAAGACATGGAGCAACTCTCCGGTCAAATTGAGGATATGACATGCACACCAGTCATATCCTCGGTTCAGCGTGGCTGGACAGAGGACAGGGTAGATGAGGAGGACTAGGAGGAGGAGGACAGCATGTTCAGTCATCGTGTTGGTCAGAATACTGAAGTACTGGCTGTTAAGAGTCTGGCGCACATGGCTGACTTTATGGTAAGCTGCCTGTCTCGTGACCCTCGCGTTAAGAACATCTTGGCCGACAATCATTACTGGTTGGTAACACTGTTAGACCCACGCTACAAGGAGAACTTTATGTCTCTTATTCCCGAGGCGGAGAGGTCAGCCAAAATGCAGCAGTTCTGTAAGGCCATAGTCACGGAAGTAGGCAAAGCATTCCCCTCACAAAACGCTAGCGGCATAGGTCAGGAATCAGTGGACAACCAAGGTGTACAGCCGAGAGGGGCACAAGTCCAATCCGCCAGAGGTAGGGGACAGTCTTTAAGATGTGGGACAGTTTTCTCAGTCCCTCACGTACCACAGCCCCTGAGGTGCGGGGTAGTGCCACAAGAAATCCTAAGTTTGCCCAGATGCTCAAGGAGTACCTTGCAGATCGAACAACTGTACTCCGACATTCCTCTGTGCCTTACAATTATTGGGTATCCAAGCTGGACACGTGGCATGAATTGGCTCTCTACGCCTTGGAAGTCCTGGCCTGCCCTGCCGCTAGCGTTTTGTCAGAGCGTGTTTTTAGTGCCGCAGGTGGAATCATTACAGATAAACGAACCCGCCTGTCAACTGAAAATGCTGACAGGCTGACTCTGATCAAGATGAACAAGGGTTGGATTGGGCCAGACTTCACCACACCACCAACAAATGAGAGCGGAATTTAACGTTTGTAACGGGAATTTGCCATGTACCTACACTCACCCATGGGTACACACTTCTAGACTTTGGATAATCGCTGGACTGCTCCTCCTTCTCCTCATGCGCCACCATGATGACCGTTACAATAGTTAGGCCGTTGTTTCAGGTATACCCCCAGTGGTAAATATTTTCGCCCATTCTTTCAGAATGGACATTACAACGACAGGAGACCCGCTCCTTTGCAATGGGAACAATGTTTTGAGGCCCTCATGCACGTCTCTATCCAGGGACAATGTGGAGCCTCCCAATTTTTGGCTGCCCTGCCTAAGGGCTATACTACAATAGACCCACTTTCTTACAATGGGCACTTCAGGTTTACAGGCCCTCATGCACGTCTCTATCCAGGGACAATGTGGAGCCTCCCAATTTTTGGCTGCCCTGCCAAAGGGCTATACTACAAAAGACCCACTTTCTTACAATGGGCACTTCAGGTTTACAGGCCCTCATGCACGTCTCTATCCAGGGACAATGTGGAGCCTCCCAATTTTTGGCTGCCCTGCCAAAGGGCTATACTACAAAAGACCCACTTCCTTACAATGGGCACTTCTGGTTTACAGGCCATCATGCACGTCCCTATCCAGGGACAATGTGGAGCCTCCCAATTTTTGGCTGCCCTGTCAAAGGGCTATACTACAATAGACCCACTTTCTTACAATGGGCACTTCAGGTTTACAGGCCCTCATGCACGTCTCTATCCAGGGACAATGTGGAGCCTCCCAATTTTTGGCTGCCCTGCCAAAGGGCTATACTACAAAAGACCCACTTCCTTACAATGGGCACTTCTGGTTTACAGGCCATCATGCACGTCCCTATCCAGGGACAATGTGGAGCCTCCCAATTTTTGGCTGCCCTGTCAAAGGGCTATACTACAATAGACCCACTTTCTTACAATGGGCACTTCAGGTTTACAGGCCCTCATGCACGTCTCTATCCAGGGACAATGTGGAGCCTCCCAATTTTTGGCTGCCCTGCCTAAGGGCTATACTACAATAGACCCACTTTCTTACAATGGGCACTTCAGGTTTACAGGCCCTCATGCACGTCTGTATGCAGGGGCATTGGTGAACCTCACAATTTTGGACTGCCCTGGCAAAGGAAAATACTACAAAGACTCACTTCCTCAAAATGGGCACATTAGACTCAAGAGGCCTTCATGTACGTCTCTTCTCAGGGACATCGGAGTGCCACACAATGTTTTCACGTAAAATCTTTCATGTAATCTCCAAAAGTAACATACACCAGCTCTATCTCACTATTGGGTATGTGCCCTTAACATTTCGCCATGAAAATTCATTTTGGTGTCATTTTGGAAGGTTTTCTGGTGAGTCCGTAAAAATGGCGTAAAACGCGGACAAAATTGTTCACAGCTGTGACTTTTGAGTGATAAATGCTTCAAGGGGTCTTCCCCATGCTGTTGCCATGTCATTTGAGCACTCTTCTGAGACTTTTGTGACATTTTTAGGGTTTCTACATGCTGCCGGGGGTCATTTCAGAAAAATACTCGGGTCTCCCATAGGATAACATTGGGCTCGGTGCTCGGGCCGAGTACACGAGTATCTTGGGATGCTCGGCCCGAGCTTCGAGCACCCGAGCTTTTTAGTACTCGCTCATCACTACTGATTAAGCCACTGTGAAATAATCGTATTTACTACTGTTACCTGAGCTATACCAATATCTCACATTTAAAGTGCTAATTAGGGATGAGCGAATATATTCGCCACTATTCGGTATCCGGCGGATAATTGGGTATTTGAGGTATTCGGTATATGGCCTCTAATATGGTATTTGCGCCGATATTTTCATTTTCATTCCTGGACTTCCTGGCGCCTTTTTCCAGCCAATGAATACATCTGACGTTGCTTGCCCTCACAGTAACACCACAGCCATCTTTGTTGTGGTGTTACTGTGATTGGCTTGGCCGCACAGCGTCATAGGGGCTATATAAGGCAGCCGCCATTTTGTGCACGCATTAATCCTGAGCTGCTGGTGTAGCTAGACTGTACTGTGTGCGGGACAGCGTTTCTCAAGCCAAAAAATACTAGTCCTTCTAAGGGCTGAATATATTTAGCATTAGCTGCTTGCGGCTGTGTAAATCATAGAAACAGGTATAGGGACACTGTAGTGCGTTCTATGAGATAGTATTCCTACTGTACAATCCAAAATAGACCTTGTAAGGGCTGAAGACAGTGTCCACTGTGTGCTAGTAGCTGTGTAAATCATAGAGCAATGTATAGGGACAGAGTTACTGCATTGCTTAGTTAGGTAACAGCCGTTCCTGTTTTAAACCGGCCAAAACAAAACAACCTCTTATTAGTGGTGCATACGGTCTGTTACTGTAGTGTGTGATATAAGGAGAGCTTATTCACAGGCAGGGAGAGATTTAAAGCTGTCCTGACATCTACTACTACTAATCAGCAATCTCAGCACTGCTACATCCCTTGTGTCTGTTATACTAGCAATAGGTACTACAACTTGCAAAAAAAGGGTCCCAAAATGTAAAAACAACCGCTTCAGGTGTAGTGTAGTGCCTGTCAGCCACCATCTCAATTCACAGTCTGAGTGTTACCAAATTTTTATTAATACTCGGTGTCAGTGGCACTATTTGTGCCTCAAGGCCAGTACCTTCCTATCAGCAACCTAGTGTAATTTTGGGGGCTTCATATCTTACAGAACCTACATAGTGGCTTGCTGCAACTAACACACAGTCTTAGTTTTACCCAATTTTTATTATTTCTCGGTGTTAGTGGCACTACTTGTGCCTCAAGGCCAGTACCTTCCTATCAGCAACCTAGTGTAATTTTGGGGGCGTCATATCTTACAGAACCTACATAGTTGCATGCTCTTACTAAAACACAGACTGAGTGCCAAAAACCAATACTAAAATAAAAGTGTTATCAAACCCTGTTTTCTTTTGGGGCTGAAAGACATTCACAACATCTTTGTCGACTCCTCCATGTGGTAGTTTGTCCAATAATGGTACCTTTTGTTTTTTAGACTTACAGAAACAGCTATCATGAGAAACTATTAACTAGAGATGAGCAACCCCCCTGGCATTCGAGTTTGGTTCAGTTTGTCGAACGGAGGCCCCGTTCAACGAACGTTCGAAGAACCACTCGAACCCAATTGAAAACAATGGGACGTAAACACAAACACACAAAAACACATACAAAACACCTTCAAAGGTGTCCAAAAGGTAACACACAACTCCCAAGACACCACAAACACATGGTAAAATAACAAGGACATATACTCATGCGTCAACAAAAGAGCTGGACAAGTAAAAAGAGGAGGAGACACAGATATAGGAAAGTCATGCCCTTCTAAAATCATGTAATACACAGCAAGTGGACTCCAAGCAGAGTCTCCCTTTTTCCCAAAAATGTGGCCACAGATACCACTTTAGTGGCATCACTTGTCCCCCAGTTGCAAACTTGACAAGTATATTTTCATGAAGCACAATCCAAATCCACAAGCCTTTACTCTCCCCAGGATGACACCAGGGTACCATGACTTGTTCATCTTGGCACATTGTTAAAAACACAGCAAGGGGACTCCAAGCAGAGTCTCTCTTTCTTCCAAAAATTGGGCCATACACACCACTTCAATGGCATCACTTGTGCGCCAGTTAAAAACTGGACATGTTGATTAGCATCAAGCACATTCAAAAATACGCCAGCCTTAACTGTCCTCAGGATGACACCAGGGTAGATAGGAAAGTCCTTGCTGAACCATGATTTGTTCATCTTGGCTCATTGTTAAAAACACAGCAAGGGGACTCCAAGCAGAGTCTCCCTTTTTCCCCAAAATTGGGCCACACACACCACTTTAGTGGTATTTTTTGTGCCCCAGTTGCAAACTGGACATGTTGATTAGCATCAAGCACATTCAAAAATGCGCCAGCCTTAACTGTCCCCAGGATGACACCGGGGTAGGTAGCAAAGTCCTTGCTGAACCATGAATTGTTATCTTGGCTCTGTTACGGGGGGCTGTCTGTTAATAAAACCGAAAGGAATGTCAGACAGTCAGGGTCCACCATGCAAAGACTCTGCTGCAGACTATGGCAGAGGATAAGGGGTATATAAGTGTGCCACTGTAAATAGTAATAGCACAAGTGCAGAGTGCAATACCTCTGTTAAACTCACAGAGGAATATAATTAGGAAATAAAGCAATTCCTCCCTTGCTTGGAGGGTGTGTGGTATGGTCTCTGTTAATGGTCACAGAGACAAAAGCAGTGAGTGTGAAATGGCACCTAACTAGGTCCGTTCCTCTAGCGGTGCCAGGAAAGGACAGCAGCGTAAGCCGCACAAAGCTCCTACCTGCGTTCGCTCCACTAGTGTGCGAGGACACGAACCACTAGATATGGCACCTGCCTAGGTCCGCTCCACTAGTGGTGCAAAAGAGACGGACAGCAGCATAAGCCGCACAAAGCTCCTACCTATGTTCGCTCCCCTAGTGTGCGAGGATACGAACAACTGCCAGACGCAGTATAAGGTAGATAACAGAGAGTAGTAAAATAAGGGTTTCCAAGCCACGCCAATGACTAGCCGATCATGAAGATAGTAGATTAATGTTGCTTTTATTCCATACACAGGTCGCCATACACGGTATAAAAGCAACATTAATCTACTATCTTCATGATCGGCTAGTCATTGGCGCGGCTTGGAAACCCTTATTTTACTACTCTCTGTTATCTGCCAATCGAGGGACTGCTGCCGTGGCTTGGAGTTATCTACATACATGCTGTTATAGGAGTTGGGACTTTCACAACCCCTATAGGTGAGTAGCACCATATCTCTCTCTCCCCCATTGCTACCGGGGTAAGACCCTATTGCGCTTCTCTTTTCCACAGTTTATCTTCTGTCAGACGCAGTATAAGGAACGTTACCCTAGCGGCAACGTCCACCTACGAGTAGAATCACAAGGCCCAGCCGGACCATGTGCCTCAGGCACCTGCCTATGTCCGCTCCACTAAGATGTAAGGATACGGACCGCAGCCGAAGCTGTAAGGTATAAGAACGCTACCCTGCCGGTAGCGCTCACCTAGCATAGACAGAGAGATGCCTAAAGGGAAGTGCACAGAGCATCTACTCTCATGCATGAACCAAGAGGACTGAGCGCCGGGCGGCGTGCGTCAGGGTCTTATATAGACTCTGTGCCTCATCCAAGATGGAGGACACCAGAGCCAATCCGCTGCCAGAACGACAGCAATGACGTCACGCTGGCCTATCACCAAGCATAGCGTCACAAGCACATGACCAGCGACCAATCGGCATAGAAGGTGTCTGTTACGAACCGGCGCCGCCATAGCCGCAAGCAGTCTGCTGCGGTTCCTGTTGCGCCCAGGCGCCGGCTGCCGTTCTTGGCCATGCCTCGGGTCGTCCAGTTGGCTGTTCCTTCCACCACGTCTGAGTGTGGAGAGGCGGCTAGTGCGCATGCGTGCGCCGATTTACCCCAGCCAGAGTCTAAGCCCGGTGTTTTGCCTAGTGAGCATGCTCAGCCTGTTTGTGTTATGTCTGAGACTAAGTCCTCAGTTCAGGCTACTGAGCATGCTCCCACAATTAACCCTAACAGCCTCTTTGCACAGGTACTTGGACTTCGTGCTGTGTCTAAGTTCTGGGATGTGCCTACTGAGCATGCTCAAACTGATAGTCTGCTTTCTAAGCCTGTTGCTCAGGCTACTGAGCATGCTCAGGCCCTTAGTGCATCAGAGGCTAGGTCCGGTAAGGACCTCACTGAGCATGTCCGTGAGGTGGCAGGCCCTGATAGGGCAGAGGGTGTCAGGTGTCCTGATGACGTGGCAACTCCGGACTGTCTCGCAGAGGCCCGCCCCTATGATCTGGCACCTCAGTATTGGTCGTCAGACGATGACTGGTGAAGTGTTTGGGGCGTGGCTGCCATGAGGTCATCAATGACGTGGCGGTTCCGGATAGGTCGCATGTGACGTCACTGATGACATGGCACTCTGCTATTGGACCTTGGTGGTTCCACCCTGGGTTTGGGGCGGACCCAGGTTATAAAAGGGGCTGGAGACAACATGGAGGTGCGCAGTCTTCACTTTTGCTCAGTCGGAGCACACCTCCATGTTAGAGCCTCATTGCGGCATAAGCCTATGTTGGGAAGCAGTAGGTAGGGTTAGGCAAACGGTGCCTGTCACGCCAAGATTCGTGGCTCGGTACATCAGGGTCAGGCGCCGTGCTTCCCTCCTGCCGTTCTAGTCTTGCTATAGCAGCCCAGTGGCGTTAACTGGGCTGCGGCTGCTGTGCTACCTGTCCGATTGTGCCCCCTACGCACACGGACAACGCACCTGCTGTGCCACCTGTCCGATTGTGCCCCCTACGCACACGGACATCGCACTTGCTGCGCCACCTGTCCGATTGTGCCCCCCTACGCACACGGACAACGCACCTGCTGCGCCACCTGTCCGATTGTGCCTCCTACGCACACGGACAACACACCTGCTGTGCCACCTGTCCGGTTGTGCCCCCTACGCGCACGGACAGCGTACCCCAGGACCCCTGTGGAGTTAACAGGGTGTTCCTTATCCTCCTCGGCTTCCCGGTCAACGCTACTGGTGTACCCATCTGGCCTGACGTGTCCTACACACCCGTGGCCAGTCGAGAGGTGGCCAGAAACGCTAATCGGAGGACCGCTCGGCCTGACGTGTCCTACACACGTGGCCGACAGGGCGCTTTCGTGGCGGTCTTCCGGTCAACGCTACCTGGTTTCCACCCGGCCTGACGTGTTTCCTGCACACGTGGTTGGTGTAGCGCTAGGTGCACCAAAACGCTAATCGGGTTGTCGTCCGGTCTGACGTGTCCCAACACACGTGACCGGTTCCCAGAGTTCCTGGGTTATCTCAGAGCCATCCAGCTCTATAGTCTCCGCCTAACCCTCAGGTGCCAGCAGCTCCTTTGTCATCTGGAGCACGGTGGGCCCCGACTAGAGATTAGGATATATACCCCCTGGTCCTAATCTGCCGGTCCCCCCGTAACAGTGTCAGAGACATGTGACCACGTGTCACAAGCACATGACCAGCGGCCAATCAGCTTAGAAGGTGTCAGAGACATGTGACCTCGTGTCAGCGATGATGTCACCCGCACATGTGCAATGGCTCCAAGATAGGACTTAGTCTCCAGCGCTTGCACATGTGCAGTAGCAAGAAATCCGAACATAGTCTCCAGTGCTTGCACATGTGCAGTAGCAAGAAATCCGGAAATAGTCTCCAGAGCCACAGCAACCGTAACAGTACCTCCCCCTCAAGGGCCCCCTCCCGGCGACGCAGGTAATCGGCAACTAAGTCGGGAGCATGGACAGCCTCCTCAGGCTCCCAAGAGCGATGTTCCGGGCGGTACCCTCCCAATCTATCAAGTAGAACCTGCGCCCTCTAACCATCTTAGAACCAACTATGGCTCGTACCTCATAGCTAGAGCGAGAGGAATCAGAGGCCGGAGAGTGCACTTCATGAGCGTGAGGTAAAATAGCCGGCTTTAGCAGTGAGACATGGAATTTGTCATGGATCCTAAGATGGACGGGTAACTTCAATTGGTAGACTACAGGATTTACCTGTCGAAGAACCTCATAAGAACCCAGGAAGCGAGGAGTAAATTTGACAGAGTTCACTCTAAGTTTCACGTGTTTTGCAGAGAGTCACACGAAGTCCCCCGGAGCAAAGACAGGAGCCTGGCGACGAAACCGATTGGACACAGTCTTCATATGGTCCTTTGCTGCTTTGATCGACTCTTGAGTCCGATCCCAAACCTCTCTGGCATTAGTTGCCCAGTCTGCCACAAGAGGAGGAGGTGCAGCAGCGGGAAAAGGTACCGGTACCCTAGGGTGTTGCCCATTATTGAGTACGAACGGTGTCTGCCCAGTGGCCTCAGCCAGTGAATTGTTAAGAGCAAATTCTGCCCAGGGTAGGAGGGAGGACCAGTTATCGTGGTTCTCAGCAACAAAGTGTCGAAGGTATATAATCATGGATTGATTGGTACGCTCAACCAAATCATTGGTCTCCGAATGGTATGCCGAAGAGAGATTCAACTCAATTTGCAGAAGGCTACAAAGATCTCGCCAGAAACGGGAAGCAAATTGCGGGCCTCTATCACAAATGATACGATCTGGCATCCCGTGAAGCCTAAAGACATGCTTGAGGAATAGTTTGGCTAGTACCCTGGAAGATGGGATTCTCGATAATGGTACGAGATGAACCATCCGGGAGAAATGGTCCGTAATGACCCACACAAATCGATGTCCCTGTGAACACGGAAGATCATCCACAAAGTCCATGCCTACCACCTCCCATGGTCTATCTGGCACTGGTAAAGGATGCAAGAGCCCAGCCGGTCTCTGCCGTAACAGACGGTTGCGAGCACACGAGTAGCAGGAACCGACATATCTCTTGACGTGGCTGGCTAAGTGTGGCCACCAATACCACCTCTCAAGTAACTCTCGTGTCCATCTAATACCAAAATGCCCACCCACCTTTGAGGTGTGGACCCACGACAGTATATCATTCTGTCGATCCGGCGGAACAAAGGTCTTGCCCGGTGGGATTTGGTCTAACGTCACAGGGGAGAGCGTATGAAAAACCCTGGAGGGAAGGATAAGACGAGGTTCATCAATCTCTTTCTAGGTAGAAACCATAGAGCGAGACAGGGCGTCTGCCTTGTTATTCTTACTCCCAGACAGATAGTTGATGGAGAAGTGAAAGCGGGAGAAAAACAAGGACCAGCGGGCTTGGCGAGGATTCAGACGCTGAGCGGTTTGTAAGTACGTCAGATTCTTATGGTCTGTATAGACCTGGAAAGGATGTTTTGCTCCTTCTAGCAAGTGACGACACTCCTCCAAGGCTAATCTCAAAGCGAGCAGTTCCCTATTCCCAATGGTATAGTTTCTCTCTGCCGGTGAAAAGGTTTTAGCAAAGAAGAAACACGGCCTTTTTGTACCTACACCATTCTTTTGATACAAGACCGCACCAGCACCCACTGAAGAGGCATCAACCTCCAAGAGGAAGGGCTTATTCTCATCGGGTCTTTGAAGAACGGGAGCAGTTGAAAAGTGTCTTTTTACTGCCTCAAAAGCCTGGGATGTCTCAGTAGACCAGACTTTTGGATTAGCACCTTTCTTAGTCAAGGCCACCAAAGGGGCCACTAAAGTGGAGAAATAGGGTATGAACTGCCGGTAATAAATTATGAATCCTAAGAAGCGTTGCACCGCCTTCAAGGAATGAGGTTCGGACCATTCCAGGACAGCAGAGAGCTTCTCAGGATCCATAGCCAGACTCTCTTGTGAGATAATGTAACCCAAAAAAGGCAAGGATGACTGCTCGAATACACACTTTTCGAGTTTAGCAAACAATGAGTGCTCCCTTAAACGGGAAAGGACACGAATGACATCCTGACGATGAGTCTCCAGATCAGGAGAAAAAGTCAGGATGTCGTCCAGATACACCACGACGGAGGATAACAGTAAATCCCTGAACACATCGTTTACGAAGTCCTGAAATACTGCGGGTGTATTACATAAACCAAAAGGCATGACGAAGTATTCATAGTGACCGTCTCGGGTGTTAAAAGCGGTCTTCCATTCGTCACCCTCTCGAATTCGTACCAAGTTATACGCACCCCGCAGATCCAACTTCGTAAAAACCTGAGCTCCCCTCAGTCTGTCAAAGAGCTCTGAAATTAAAGGTAACGGGTATTTGTTCTTTATTGTGATTGCGTTGAGACCCCTGTAATCTATGCAGGGACGCAAATCACCCTCTTTCTTCCAAACAAAGAAAAACCCAGCTCCCGCGGGAGAGACAGACTTACGAATGAACCCCTTCTCTAAACTCTCTCTTATATAGGTTGACATGGCCTCCGACTCAGGTATTGACAGGGGGTAAACCCTGCCCTTAGGTGGAACCGAACCTGGGATAAGGTCTATGGCGCAGTCATACGGCCTATGGGGTGGAAGAACCTCAGCACCCTGTTTGGAGAACACGTCAGCAAAATCCAAATAGGGTGTAGGTATGGGAGAGAGATCAGTTGATGCAACCGCAACGACCTTAGGTGGTAAGGGAAGACATTGGGACTGACATTTCGAACCCCAACTAATAATGCTGTCGGACTCCCAGTCAATTAGAGGAGCATGGGTCCGAAGCCATGGGAGACCCAGAAGAACGTCGGCTATACCCTCAGGCAAAACAAGAAAATAAATCTCCTCTATGTGACCCTGAGACAGGGAAAGGCGCAAGGGAACTGTCCTCAATGTAATGGAGTCAGACAACATAGTCCCATTAACAACACGGACAGGAATAGGCGCCTCTAACATGATAGAGGGAATATTGTGTCTCTTTACAAATCCTGAGGACACAAAAGTCCCGTCAGCTCCGGAATCCACAAAAGTCATAATAGGCCATGTATTCTCAGAGAATGAGAGCTGACCTGGGATACTACACTTAGAGGGTGCAGAAGACGTCTCTAGTAACCCCCCTCTAATGGTTACTAGGCCTGGGAGTTTCCCTGACGGCTAGGACACTTGTTGGCATAGTGCCCAGCCTGACGACATACGTAACATATAGGAGGACCAGACCTGCGTAGTCTGGAGGACGTATGACCTAACTCCATAGGAGTGGGAGATGTCTCAGATGCTGAGGAAGATGGTAGTGGACCCTCAACAACTGGAATAGCCCGATGCTTAGGGCGTGAGGAAGAGACCTCGAGTCTACGTTCCTTATGGCGTACGTCGATCCTTGTTGCTACAGTGATTAAGTCCTCCAGAGAAGCAGGAACCTCACGAGTAGCAAGGGCATCCTTGACATAGCCTGCCAACCCTCTCCAGAAGATAGGAATCAACACCTTTTCTGGCCAATCTAGTTCTGCCACCAGAGTTCTAAAAGCAATGGCATAAGAACTAGTGGATAACAAACCCTGATATAGATCTAACAGTCACAGGGCCGCATCATGGGTAACCTGCGGACCCATGAATACCGCTTTAAGAGCTTCAAGAAAGTCTTGATGTCTCAGAGTAACCACATCAGAGCGCTCCCATAGGGGAGTCGCCCATTCTAAGGCTTTGTCCTGAAGTAAGGATATGATAAAGCCTACTCTGGACCTCTCCATAGAGAAGCGAGAAGAGTTGACCTCTAGGTGTATCTGACACTGACTAATGAAACCACGACATGATCTGGCATCGCCAGAATACCTGTTTGGCAGAGCAAGTCGAGGATCATGTGCAGATGTCACCATGGTCTGAGGTTTATCCTCTATAGTCTTGAGCCGCGAATCAAGTACTTGTATGTAACGGTGTAACTGCTGATATTCTGCCATAACTGCCAGACCCTTGGCTCAGTCCTAATGTTACGGGGGGCTGTCTGATAATAAAACCTAAAGGAATATCAGACAGTCAGGGTCCACCGTGCAGAGTGCAATACCTCTGTTAAACTCACAGAGGAATATAATTAGGAAATAAAGCAATTCCTCCCTTGCTTGGAGGGTGTGTGGTATGGTCTCTGTTAATGGTCACAGAGACAAAAGCAGTGAGTGTGAAATGGCGCCTACCTAGGTCCGTTCCTCTAGCTATACCAGGAGACGGACAGCAGCGTAAGCCGCACAAAGCTCATACCTGCGTTCGCTCCACTAGTGTGCGAGGACATGAACCACTAGATATGGCACCTGCCTAGGTCCGCTCCACTAGTGGTGCAAAAGAGACGGACAGCAGCATAAGCCGCACAAAGCTCCTACCTATGTTTGCTCCCCTAGTGTGCGAGGATACGAACAACTGCCAGACGCAGTATAAGGAACGTTACCCTAGCGGCAACGTCCATCTACGAGTAGAATCACAAGGCCCAGCCGGACCATGTGCCTCAGGCACCTGCCTATGTCCGCTCAACTAAGATGTAAGGATGCGGACTGCAGCCGAAGCTGTAAGGTATAAGAACGCTACCCTGCCGGTAGCGCTCACCTAGCATAGACAGAGAGATGCCTAGAGGGACGTGCACAGAGCATCTACTCTCATGCATGAACCAAGAGGACTGAGCGCCGGGCGGCGTGCGTCAGGGTCTTATATCTCTGTGCCTCATCCAAGATGGAGGACACGAGCCAATCCGCTGCCAGAATGACAGCAATTAATAAGGAATAACGTTTGGAACACCATTCTAAGTCTGAACTGGGTGCAAAAACCTAAAAAAACATCACTATGGGGAGATAAGGTATGCACACCAGTGACTATGTAAGGGGAATACATGAAATAGCAGAAACTGCTGTGTGAATACTGACTTGAAAAATCCAATAGCTATATGTAAGAGTGAAAATGTGAAAAATGGAATCTGCATTACTGCCATGAACATATGAATCAAGAGAAATTTAGCTACTGAATTGATCAATGCAATAGAGCCCCAACACTACGCCAAAGTATTTCTCTAGCCTGGGTCTCAGCTTCCCATACACGGTAAGTTTTTTTAACTGCATGAGAGGACACACACAAGCTAGGGACCCCAACGTAGAGAAATACTTTGGCATAGTGTTGGGGCTCTATTGCATTGATCAATTCAGTAGCTAAATTTCTCTTGATTCATATGTTCATGGCAGTAAAGCAGATTCCATTTTTCACATTTTCACTCTTACATATAGCTATTGGTTTTTTCAAGTCAGTATTCACACAGCAGTTTCTGCTATTTCATGTATTCCCCTTACATAGTCACTGGTGTGCGTACCTTATCTCCCCATAGTGATGTTTTTTTAGGTTTTTGCACCCAGTTCAGACTTAGAATGGTGTTCCAAACGTTATTCCTTATTTGTTAGTAGTTTTTCGTTTGTGAACCCTCCCCAACCACACCTATTGTCAATCCATATCATACGCATAAATAGCCTGGGTCTCAGCTTCCCATACACGGTAAGTTTTTTTAACTGCATGAGAGGACACACACAAGCTAAGGACCCCAACGTAGAGAAATACTTTGGCGTACTGTTGGGGCTCTATTGCATTGATCAATTCAGTAGCTAAATTTCTCTTGATTCATATGTTCATGGCAGTAATGCAGATTCCATTTTTCACATTTTCACTCTTACATATAGCTATTGGATTTTTCAACTCAGTATTCACACAGCAGTTTCTGCTATTTCATGTATTCCCCTTACATAGTCACTGGTGTGCATACCTTATCTCCCCATAGAATTACAGCAATGACGTCACGCTGGCCTATCACCGAGCAAAGCGTCACAAGCACATGACCAATGACCAATTGGCATAGAAGGTGTCAGAGACATGTGACCACGTGTCACAAGCACATGACCAGCGGCCAATCAGCTTAGAAGGTGTCAGAGACATGTGACCTCGTGTCAGCGATGATGTCACCCGCACATGTGCAATGGCTCCAAGATAGGACTTAGTCTCCAGCGCTTGCACATGTGCAGTAGCAAGAAATCCGAACATAGTCTCCAGTGCCACAGCAACCGTAACAGGCTCATTGTTAAAAACACAGCAAGGGGACTCCAAGCAGAGTCTCCCTTTTTCCCCAAAAATTGGGCCACACACAACACTTTAGTGGCATCACTTGTACCCCAGTTGCAAACTAAACATGTTGATTATCATCAAACACATTCAAAAATTTGCCAGGCTTAATTGTCCCCAGGATGACACCGGGGTAGGTAGCAAAGTCCTTGCTGAACCATGACTTGTTCATCTTGGCTCATTGTTAAAAACACAGCAAGGGGACTCCAAGCAGAGTCTCCCTTTTTTCCCAAAAATTGATCCCCACACACACCACTTTAGTGGCATCACTTGTACCCCAGTTGCAAACTAAACATGTTGATTAGCATCAAACACATTCAAAAATACGCCAGCCTTAACTGTCCCCAGGATGACAACGGGGTAGGTAGCAAAGTCCTTCCTGCACCATGACTTGTTCATCTTGGCTCACTGGAATCCCCTTGCTGTGTTTTTAATAAGCAGAGTCTCCCTTTTTCCCAAAAACTGGGCCACACACACCACTTTAGTGGCATCACTTGTACCCCAGTTGCAAACTGGATATATTGATTAGCATCAAGCACATTAAAAAATACGCCAGCCTTAACTCTCCCCAGGATGACAACGGGGTAGGTAGCAAAGTCCTTGCTGCACCATGACTTGTTCATCTTGGCTCACTGGAATCCCCTTGCTGTGTTTTTAACAAGAAGAGTCTCCCTTTTTCCCAAAAATTGGGCCACACACACCACTTCAGTGGCATCACTTGTGCCCCAGTATCAAACTGAACACATTGATTTGCATCCAGCACATTCAAAAATATGCCAGCCTTAATTGTTTCCAGGATGACACTGGGGTAGGTAGCAAAGTCCTTGCTGAACCATGACTTGTTCATCTTGGCTCATTGTTAAAAACACAGCAAGGGGACTCCAAGCAGAGTCTCCCTTTTTCCCAAAAATTGATCCCCACACACACCACTTTAGTGGCATCACTTGTACCCCAGTTGCAAACTGGACATGTTGATTAGCATCAAACACATTCAAAAATACGCCAGCCTTAACTGTCCCCAGGATGACACCAGGGTAGGTAGCAAAGTCCTTGCTGCACCATGACTTGTTCATCTTGGCTCATTGTTAAAAACACAGCAAGTGGACTCAAAGCAGAGTCTCCCTTTTTCCCAAAAATTGGGACACAGACACCACTTTAGTGGCATCACTTGTCCCCCAGTTGCAAACTGGACATGTTGATTTTCTTGAAGCACAATCCAAATCCACAAGCCTTTACTCTCCCCAGGATGACACTGGGGTAGCAAAGTCCTTGCTGATCCATTACTTGTTCATCTTGGCTCATTGTTAAAAACACAGCAAGGGGACTCCAAGCAGAGTCTCCCTTTTTTCCAAAAATTGGGCCACACACACCACTTCAGTGGCATCACTTGTGCCCCAGTTGCAAACTGGACATGTTGATTAGCATCAAGCACATTCAAAAATACGCAATCCTTTATTGTACCCAGGATGACACTGGGGTAGGTAGCAAAGTCTTTGATGAACTACGACTTGTTCATCTTTGCTCATTGTTAAAAACACAGCAAGGGGACGCCAAGCAGATTCTCCCTTTTTCCCAAAAATTGGGCCACACACACCACTTCAGTGGCATCACTTGTGTCCCCGTTGCAAACTGGACATGTTGATTAGCATCAAGCACATTCAAAAATACGCCAGCCTTAACTGTCCCCAGGATGACACCGGGGTAGGTAGCAAAGTCCTTGCTGAACCATGACTTGTTCATCTTGGCTCATTGTTAAATACACAGCAAGGGGATTCCAAGCAGAGTCTCTCTTTTTCCCAAAAATTGGGCCACACACACCACTTCAGTGGCATCACTTGTCCCCCAGTTGCAAACTTGACAGGTAGATTTTAATGAAGCACAATCCAAATCCACAAGCCTTTTCTCTCCCCAGGATGACACCGGGGAAGCAAAGTTCTTGCTGAACTATGACTTGTTCATCTTGGCTCATTGTTAAAAACACAGCAAGGGGACTCCAAGCAGAGTCTCCCTTTTTTCCAAAAATTGGGCCACATATACCACTTCAGTGGCATCACTTGTGTCCCCGTTGCAAACTGGACATGCTGATTAGCATCAAGCACATTCAAAAATACGCCGGCCTTAACCGTCCCCAGGATGACACCGTGATAGGTAGCAAAGTCCTTGCTGAACCAAGACTTGTTAAGCTTGGCTCATTGTTATAAACACAGCAAGGGTTACTCCAAGCAGAGTCTCCCTTTTTCCCAAAAATTGGGACACAGACACCACTTTAGTGGCATCATGTGTCCCTCCATTGCAAACTTGACAGGTAGATTTTCATAAAGCACAATCCAAATCCACAAGTCTTTTCTATCCCCAGGATGATCCCGTTGTAGCAAAGTCCTTGCTGATCGATTTCTTGTTCATCTTGGCTCATTGTTAAAAACACAGCAAGGGGACTCCAAGCAGAGTCTCCTTTTTTCTCTAAAATTGGGCCACTCACACCACTTCAGACGCATCACTTGTGCCCCAGTTGCAAACTGGACATGTTGATTAGCATCAAGCACATTCAAAAATATGCCAGCCTTAACTGTCCCCAGGATGACACCGGGGTAGGTAGCAAAGTCCTTGCTGAACCATGACTTGTTCATTTTGGCTCATTGTTAAAAACACAGCAAGGGGACTCCAAGCAGAGTCTCCCTTTTTTCCAAAATTTGGGCCACACACACCACTTCAGTGGCATCACTTGTGCCCCAGTTGCAAACTAAACATGTTGATTAGCATCAAGCACATTCAAAAATTTTCCAGCCTTAATTGTTTCCAGGATGACACCGGGGTAGGTAGCAAAGTCCTTGCTGAACCATGACTTGATCATCTTGGCTCATTGCTAAAAACACAGCAAGGGGACTCCAAGCAGAGTCTCCGTTTTTTCCAAAAATTGGGCCACACACACCGCTTCAGTGGCATCACTTGTGCCCCAGTTGCAAACTGGACATGTTTATTAGCATCAAGCACATTCAAAAATACGCCAGCTTTAATTGTCCCCAGGATGACACCGGGGTAGGTAGTAAAGTTCTTGCTGAACTATGACTTGTTCATCTTGGCTCATTGTTAAAAACACAGTAAGGGGACTTCAAGCAGAATCTCCCTTTTTTCAAAAATATGGGACACGCACACCACTTCAGTGGCATCACTTGTGCCCCAGTTGCAAACTGAACATGTTGATTAGCATCAAGCACATTCAAAAATACGCCAGCCTTAACTGTCCCCAGGATGACACCGTGGTAAGTAGCAAAGTCCTTGTTGAACCATGACTTGTTCATCTTGGCTGTTATGATCCGGAACCATGGAAGACCACAACAAATCATTGGCAAAAGGTGACAAGAGCATTGGCAACTAATCTGGCCGCCATCCCCTTACTAACCATCACAACTAGAAGTAGCCGAGGGGTGAACTAACATCCTGTGTACCGCGAACCCAGCCGGAGAACTAACTATCCTAAAAGTAGGAAAGATGAATAACTCTCTGCCTCAGAAAATAGACAAGAATAGCAAGCCCCCCACATTCAAAGACTGCGGTGATATAGGAAAAACACAATACATGTCACACTCTCCGGGTCCCCTGCTCTGCTCCCCGGCTCACCTGCCACGCTCCCCGGCTTCCCTGCTTCTCTCCCCGGTCTCCAGCCTCCATTGCCTGCGGTCTCCAGGCGGTCCGGTCCCCGCTCCCGGCGCCCATCGGCTACACAGCCCCAGCCCGGCTCTCCTGCTTCCTGCTCACCGCTCCCTGCCCTGGCTTCTGGCACCCGGGCCGCGCGCATGCGCATTAGGGCGCGCGCGCGGTCACTGACCCTTTCTTAAAGGGCCAGCGTCCACTGACAGGAAATTGAGCACACAGGTACAGGGTATAAAGGGGTTTAGTGTCCAAGTGGGCGGGGCCTGTTCTTCGTGTTTCCCAAGCTAGGAGTCAGGTCTCCTTGTCCCTGTGATATACTCACCTCTCTCTCTTCTAGAGCCGATCCTGCCTCGCCATCCGGTCCTGCTGATTCCCGATTGCTGACTATCTGCCATCCTGTCAGTCCGTACCATCCCTGATCCCTGTGGTGACCCATCCTCACGCTCCATCGGTTCCGGACTCCGCCTGACAACATCTCGGCCTCCGAACCTGAGCTCCGTCACCCGGACTACCATCAGTGACTCCGTGGTCCCAGGGACTTCTGCATTCTACTCTTGTACACGGACTGTCCTGCTACCCGTAGTGCCTCGGCTACCGGACCCCTTGCCTTCATCAAGGAGTTCGGCCCAGTGGATCCACCTCCTGGGTCTGCCCGTCCACCTGGCCCTAACAGTAAGAACAGGCCATGGATCCCGCCGAAGCACTAGCGGCCTTGCAGGAGGAACTCACACGCCAGCGTGAGACTCAGACCCGCATGCTGAACTTTATGTCTTCTGTGGACGCCCGCCTGAACACGCTGCAAGCGTCGGTTACATCTTCAGCATCTCGGGCTTCCACTAGACAATCCACGGCTTCAGCTCCCATGGCAGCCTCTTCGGATGCTTCCAGACTTCGTTTGGCCTCACCACCCCGGTACGCCGGAGATCCCAAGACCTGCAGAGGATTCATAAACCAATGCTCCCTCCATTTCACGCAGCTGCCGCATTTGTTTGCCTCCGACCAAGCCAAGGTCGCGTTCATGATGTCCCATCTAGAGGGTGAGGCACTGGCGTGGATGAACCCCTTGTGGGAAAAGGAGGACCCTGTGACCACGAACATCCAGGAGTTCCTGCAGGCATTTCGTGGCACCTTTGACGAGCCCGGACGCGCCTCCGCGTCTGCCTCATCTCTTCTCCGGTTACGTCAGGGGACTCTGACGGTGGGTCAATATGCCATCCGTTTTCGCACCTTGGCTTCGGAACTCGGGTGGAACAATGAGGCTCTAACCGCCGCCTTCTGGGAAGGACTCTCGGGTCGAATTAAAGATGAGCTGGCTGGTTGTGACGTACCGTCCACCCTGGATGCCCTGATTACCCTAGCGACTCGAGTGGACATTCGCTTTCAGGCGCGATCCAAAGAAGTGTCCCGTGAGAGACGTCCGATACGGCATTCCTCTCCTCCGCAGAAGCCCGCCGTACTTCAGTCAACGGCATCTGGTGTGTCCGTCCACGAGCCCATGCAGATCGACCGTGTGCGGCAGTCTGAACAACGCCGAGCAGAGCGGCTCGCCAAGGGCCTCTTCTTCTACTGCGGAGAGGGCACACACCTTCTACGCTCCTGTCCAGAGAGGCCGGGAAACTCCAAAGCCAAGGGTTGGTAGGAGAGGCCACCCTAGGTGCTGGGACTCTCTCAGACCCGGTTATGTGGACTGTACAAGTGGCAACGGGAGAGTTGCGGTTGACGGCCGAGGCGTACCTCGATTCTGGGGCAGCAGGCAATTTCATCCAGCAGGCCACGGTGGACAAGTACCAGGTGCCTGTTACTCCACTCGACAAACCCCTCGTGATTGCCTCTGTGGATGGGAGACCCCTCTCTGACACCATCTCCTGGATCACCAGGCCGGTCGAACTGCGTATCGGTGCCCTGCACACCGAGAACATCGCTCTGTACGTCCTCCCACACATGTCCCATCAAATCCTGCTGGGACTCCCCTGGTTACGGACACACGAACCGTCAGTCAGCTGGGGCACTGGTGAAATCACCCGATGGGGCTCCTCTTGCCACGAGAACTGTCTGAAGATCATACAACCCATCCGACGACCTCCGGCTCCAGAGTCCCTACCGGGACTGCCC
The DNA here is from genome assembly GCF_048569485.1 of Anomaloglossus baeobatrachus. NCBI lineage: Eukaryota > Metazoa > Chordata > Amphibia > Anura > Aromobatidae > Anomaloglossus > Anomaloglossus baeobatrachus. The sequence goes on from NC_134362.1 coordinate 102,020,132, forward strand.
TCGGCCTATTGGTCCTTCGCGGACGTCTTTGACAAAAAGGAATCTGAGGTACTTCCGCCACATCGTCCTTACGATTGTGCCATCGACCTACTCCCGGGAACTACACCACCTCGAGGACGGATATATCCGCTGTCTCCTGCCGAAACAAGGGCCATGTCTTCCTACATCACAGAGAACCTGGCAAGGGGATTCATTTGGAGATCCTCCTCTCCTGCTAGAGCAGGCTTCTTCTTCGTCAAGAAGAAAGAGGGCGACCTACGCCCATGCATAGACTACCGGGGATTGAACCAAATCACCGTGAAAAATAAGTACCCCCTGCCGCTCATCCCCGAATTGTTTGATCGGCTTAGAGGAGCTCGTGTGTTCACCAAGTTGGATCTTCGGGGTGCCTACAACCTGGTCCGCATCCGCTCTGGGGACGAATGGAAGACCGCGTTCAATACTCGCGATGGGCACTATGAATACTGTGTGATGCCCTTCGGCCTGTGTAACGCACCAGCAGTCTTTCTGGAATTGGTGAACGACGTGTTCCGGGACCTTCTCTACATCTGTGTGGTGGTGTATCTTGATGACATCCTGGTCTTTTCTCCGGACCTCCAGACCCACAGAGAGAACGTGCAGCTGGTACTACAACGACTGAGGGAAAATCGTCTGTACGCCAAGTACGAGAAGTGTGTCTTCGAGCAGTCTTCTCTTCCCTTCCTGGGTTACGTCATCTCCGATACCGGACTGCAGATGGATCCGAAGAAGGTCTCTTCCATTCTCAACTGGCCTCCTCCTTCTGGACTGAAAGCAATCCAACGCTTTCTGGGATTCGCAAACTATTACCGCCAGTTCATCCCTCACTTCTCGGCTCTGACTGCTCCTCTCTCCGCCTTGACCAAGAAGGGGGCTAATCCTAAGGACTGGTCACCTGCGGCCGACGCCGCGTTTGGCTCTCTGAAGCGGGCATTTGCCTCCTCCCCTGTGCTCCACCGTCCGGAGTTAAACCGACAGTTCACCTTGGAGGTGGATGCCTCCTCCTCGGGAGCCGGAGCAGTGCTCATGCAGAAGTCCTCCTCCGGGAAGATGGTGACTTGCGGTTTCTTCTCCAAGAGCTTCTCAGCGCCTGAACGCAACTACACCATCGGGGACCGAGAGCTATTGGCAGTCAAACTGGCTCTGGAGGAATCGCGCTACCTTCTAGAGGGAGCAGTGTACCCCGTGATCATTTACACGGACCACAAGAACCTGGAATACCTGCGGTCCGCTCAGCGACTGAACCCACGGCAAGCCAGGTGGTCCTTGTTCTTTGCCAGGTTCGACTTCCAGCTCCATTTCCGACCTGCGGACAAGAATGTAAGCGCATATGCCTTGTCCAGGTCATTCCTGCCCATGGAACAGGAGGAGGAGACATCCCAGCCCATCATCTGTCCTAGTAAGATCATTCCGGTGGCCCCTGTCACCCTAGCCCAGATACCACCCGGGAAGACCTATGTCTCTGAGACTGACAGGCAAAAAGTGTTGCATTGGGGCCATGCCTCGAAAACAGCCGGCCATGCTGGTCAGAAGAGAACATGGAGTACGATTGTACGTCATTACTGGTGGCCATCCCTTCGCACGGACGTCGCTTCTTTTGTCTCAGCCTGCTCCTCTTGTGCCAGGAACAAGACGCCCAAACATCTGCCATATGGCCGTCTTCTGCCTCTGCCTATACCCTCAGTTCCGTGGCAACACATTGCGATGGACTTTATTACGGACTTGCCCCTGTCCTCTGGACACACAGTCATATGGGTCGTGGTGGATCGGTTCTCCAAAATGGCTCATTTCGTCCCTATGGCTGGATTGCCCTCTGCCCAGGAACTCGCTGACGCCTATATACAACACATCTTCCGCTTGCATGGCTTTCCATCACACATTGTGTCCGACAGAGGAACTCAGTTCACCTCCCGCTTCTGGAGGGCTCTCTGCAAACATCTGGGAGTGACTCTGGACTTTTCTTCAGCCTACTATCCTCAGTCGAATGGCCAAGTGGAACGAGTCAATCAGATCTTGACCTCCTTCTTACGTCACTACGTCAACGCCCATCATGACGACTGGTCCACGCTTCTTCCTTGGGCTGAATTCTCCCATAACCACCACGTCAGTGAGTACTCCTCTAGCTCTCCCTTCCATGTCGTTTACGGACTTCAGCCTTCCGTCCCATTACCGGTATCCTCTTCCTCGGATGTCCCTGCTGCTGATGCTGTAGCCCGTGACTTTGCAACCATTTGGGACTCTGTCAAGGCGTCCCTTGGACGTGCTTCCCTGCGGATGAAGAGACACGCAGACAAGAGGCGTCTGGACCCTCCGTGTTTCTCTCCAGGAGATCTCGTCTGGCTTGCTTCCAAGTACGTCCGATTGAAGCTACCATCCTACAAGCTGGGTCCTCGCTACATCGGGCCGTTTAAAGTCCTCAGCAAGATCAATGAGGTCTCCTACAAGCTACAGCTCCCGGCCACGATGAGGATACCCAACTCCTTCCACGTCTCCCTGCTCAAGCCGGTTGTCCTTGGTCCCTTCTCCGCTGCTGCCAGTTCGGCTCCTCCTCCTATTGCCGATGACGACATCTATGCGGTAAGGGATATCGTGGCCGTGAAAACCGTACGGGGCCGACAGTTCTTCCTGGTAGACTGGGCAGGGTATGGTCCTGAGGATAGATCCTGGGAGCCCCGGGAGAATGTGGGTACTCCTCTGATCCGTGCCTTCCTGTCCCGGTTGCGGGGAGGTGGGCGTGGGGGGGGGTACTGTCACGCTCTCCGGGTCCCCTGCTCTGCTCCCCGGCTCACCTGCCACGCTCCCCGGCTTCCCTGCTTCTCTCCCCGGTCTCCAGCCTCCATTGCCTGCGGTCTCCAGGCGGTCCGGTCCCCGCTCCCGGCGCCCGTCGGCTACACAGCCCCAGCCCGGCTCTCCTGCTTCCTGCTCACCGCTCCCTGCCCTGGCTTCTGGCACCCGGGCCGCGCGCATGCGCATTAGGGCGCGCGCGCGGTCACTGACCCTTTCTTAAAGGGCCAGCGTCCACTGACAGGAAATTGAGCACACAGGTACAGGGTATAAAGGGGTTTAGTGTCCAAGTGGGCGGGGCCTGTTCTTCGTGTTTCCCAAGCTAGGAGTCAGGTCTCCTTGTCCCTGTGATATACTCACCTCTCTCTCTTCTAGAGCCGATCCTGCCTTGCCATCCGGTCCTGCTGATTCCCGATCGCTGACTATCTGCCATCCTGTCAGTCCGTACCATCCCTGATCCCTGTGGTGACCCGTCCTCACGCTCTATCGGTTCCGGACTCCGCCTGACAACATCTCGGCCTCCGAACCTGAGCTCCGTCACCCGGACTACCATCAGTGACTCCGTGGTCCCAGGGACTTCTGCATTCTACTCTTGTACACGGACTGTCCTGCTACCCGTAGTGCCTCGGCTACCGGACCCCTTGCCTTCATTAAGGAGTTCGGCCCAGTGGATCCACCTCCTGGGTCTGCCCGTCCACCTGGCCCTAACAATACACAGGTAGATGACAGGATTAGCAAAAGGTGAGGCCCCCGCTGACTAAAATAGGAAAGGACAGGAAAGGGACTGATGGTAGCCAGAGAAAAACCCTGCAAAATACCAACTTCCTGATAGTACAAAAAGGCCCTCAGATCGCTCGATCTGAACTCCGTCCTATACCAGGTGCCCTTGTCATACCAATGAACAGAAAACAAGAATTATAACAAATTCAACAAGCCACAAACACATGGACCCAAAGGAGCTATACTCCACACAGAACTGCAGGGAGTTCCTCAACAATCCACTGAGGGGGAAAATCCCTGGAAGGAAATAAACTGAAACCAACCACAACAAATGACAAACCCAGATAAGCAAAAGAATGAGACAATAAATAAAGAGCAAGCACTTATCTGGAGTAGATGTGGTGTAAAGCAGGATTAAGCAGGCTGGAGATACAAAGAACAACTGACATCCGGCAACAGCCTGCAATCAGACCAGGACTTAAATAAGCAGAGAGTTAGCAAAGGAAACACCCACTGCACAACACACCTGGTCCAAGTCCAAACCATTCCTGGCCACCAGAGGGAGCCTCCCAGCAGCCAAAACATAACTAACATTCACAACAGTACCCCCCCTTGAGGAGGGGTCACCGAACCCTCACCCACGCAACCGGGTCGCTCGGGATGAGCATGATGGAAGGGGCGAACTAACCTGTCCGCATGAATGTCAGAAGCCACAACCCAAGAGTTATCCTCCTGCCCATAACCCTTCCATTTCACAAGGTACTGAAGCTGACGCCTACTGCGACGGGAATCCAGAATTTTTTCAACCTCATACTCCAGATCCCCTTGTTCCAAAATAGGGTCAGGAGGCGCTGCTGCAGGAACTGCTGGCTCCACATGTTTCTTCAACAAGGACTTATGGAAGACATTGTGAATCTTAAATGACGCAGGCAGAGTCAAACGGAAAGATACAGGGTTAATAATCTCCGAAATCTTATAAGGTCCAATAAATCTGCCCTTAAATTTAGGAGATGGAACTCTCATAGGAATATTTTTAGAGGATAACCACACCATGTCCCCTACTTTAAACCGGGGACCAACAGTCCGACGCCGGTTGGCAAATTTTTGGGCAGTTGCTTGGGACTGAAACAATTTATCCACTACCTGCCCCCAAATCTGCTGCATTCTATTGACCACCGAATCCACCCCCGGACAGTCAGACGCCTCAAGCTGCCCTGAGAGGAACCTAGGGTGATACCCAAAATTGCAGAAAAAGGGGGACACCAATGTGGTAGAGCTAGCTCTATTGTTAAGGGCAAATTCAGCCAAAGGCAAAAACGAAACCCAGTCATCCTGATCCGCAGAAACAAAACACCGTAAATAGGTCTCTAGGGTCTGGTTAGCCCTTTCAGTCTGACCGTTGGTCTGAGGATGAAACGCCGAGGAGAAAGACAGCTGAATACCCAATTTGGAGCAAAAAATCCTCCAAAACCTGGATACAAACTGCACCCCTCTGTCAGAAACAATGTTTTCAGGAATACCATGCAAACGAACAACATGTTGGAAAAACAAAGGCACCAACTCTGATGAAGACAGCAACTTAGATAGGGGAACCAAGTGGACCATCTTGGAGAATCTGTCACAGATCACCCAAATCACAGACATTTTCTGAGAGACGGGAAGCTCTGAAATAAAATCCATAGAGATGTGCGTCCAAGGTTTCTTAGGTACAGGCAAAGGCAATAATAGCCCACTAGAACGTGAACAACAGGGCTTGGACCTAGAACAAACTCCACACGACTGCACAAAACGACGGACATCTCGGGACAGGGAAGGCCACCAAAAAAAGCATCTCACAAGATCCTGAGTACCAAAAATGCCAGGATGACCCTCAAAAACAGAGCAATGAACCTCAGAGACAACTCGGTCTCTCCATTGGTCTGGGACAAACAGTTTCCCTGTAGGACATCTCTCAGGTTTATCCCCCTGAAATTCCACCAGTGCCAACCGCAGATCAGGCAAAATAGCCAAGAAAACTACATCATCATTCAGGATAGTGGACGGTTCGACAACCTCCAAAGAGTCAGCACAGAAACTCCTGGAAAGGGCATCGGCCTTAACATTCTTGGTGCCCGGCAAAAAAGAGACCACAAAATTAAACCGGGTAAAAAACAAAGCCCACCTGGCCTTCCAAGGATTCAACCTCTTGGCCGATTCCAGATAGATGAGATTCTTGTGGTCCGTAAGCACCACAACTTGATGCCTAGCCCCCTCCAACCAATGCCTCCACTCTTCAAATGCCCACTTCATAGCCAATAATTCCCGGTTCCCCACATCATAATTCCGTTCAGAAGGAGCAAACTTCCGAGAGAAAAAGGCACAGGGCTTAAGTTTACCCGAAGTAGCGTCTCGTTGAGACAGAACAGCACCTGCTCCGATCTCTGAGGCATCGATCTCAACTTGAAATGGGCGAGACACATCAGGTTGCTGCAGAACTGGGGCAGAAGTGAATCGCCTTTTAAGCTCCTGGAAGGCCACAATAGCCTCAGGGGTCCAATGCTCCGCAGCAGCTCCCTTCTTTGTCAAATCCGTCATAGGTTTGACAATGGCAGAAAAATTGGCTATAAATTTACGGTAAAAATTAGCAAAGCCCAAAAACCGCTGCAGGGATTTTAGAGAAGTCGGTTGCACCCAGTCATAAATAGCCTGAACCTTAACCGGGTCCATTTCGAAAGCGGAGGGAGACAGGATGAAGCCCAAAAAGGAAATCCTTTGCACCCCAAAGAGGCACTTTGACCCCTTAACGTACAGTGCATTATCCTTAAGTATCTGAAAAACATCCTGTACTTGCCCAACATGAGAGTCGCAATCATCAGAGAAAATCAAGATGTCATCCAAATACACAATCAAAAATTTACCAATAAGGTCCCGAAAAATATCATTCATGAAGGCCTGGAAGACGAAGGGTGCATTAGTGAGCCCAAAAGGCATCACTAGGTACTCAAAATGCCCCTCAGGAGTATTAAAAGCCGTCTTCCATTCATCACCCTCCTTAATACGGATGAGATTATACGCACCCTTGAGATCCAGTTTCGTAAACCATTTGGCACTCTTCACTCTAGAGAACAGATCAGACATCAGAGGCAAAGGGTACTGATATTTAACCGTAATTTTATTAAGAAGACGGTAATCAATACAAGGCCTCAACGAACCATCTTTCTTAGCAACAAAGAAGAAGCCGGCACCCAAAGGAGAAGATGAGGGCCGAATGTGCCCCTTCTCCAATGATGCCCTGATGTATGACCGCATGGCATCATGTTCGGGCACAGACAAGTTGAAAATCTGCCCCTTGGGAAATTTACAACCGGGCACCAACTCAATGGCACAGTCACAGTCCCGGTGTGGGGGCAGAGAATCAGATTCCTGGTCATTAAATACATCACGGAAATCAGACAAGAAGGCCGGAACATCAACTGCCTGAGCAGACGTGGACAACACGGAAAGGTCCTGATGCACACCTTGACAACCCCAACTAGCTACCTACAAGGATCTCCAGTCAAGAACCGGATTATGGGTCTGCAACCACGGAAATCCCAGTACCAAGGTATCCTGTAGATTATGCAATACTAAAAATGTACAAGTTTCCTGATGCGCTGGTGCAACTCTCATAGGCACCTGGGTCCAAAATTGGGGTTTATGTTCTGCCAAAGGGGTAGCATCAATGCCCCTTAAAGGAATAGGAGTTTGCAAACGAACCATGGGGAAACCACAATCCCTAGCAAACCCAAAATCCATCAAATTGAGCACTGCCACTGAGTTCACAAAGGCAAATGCAGAAAAAGAAGACAATGAGCAAATCAATGTGACAGACAAAAGAAACTTTGGTTGCAAAGAACCCACAGTAACAGAAGTAGCCAATCTCCTTTCACGTTTAGGGCAGACAGAGATGTTATGAGACGCGTCTCCACAATAGAAGCACAGTCTATTCTTCCGTCTGAACCCCTGCCAACTAGCATTAGAAAGGACCCTATCACACTCCATAGGCTCCAAAGGCTGTTCCACAGGCACAAAACCAGCAGGTATCTTCCTGCGCTCACGTAAACGCCTATCAATCTGAATGGCCAAGGTCATAGAGGCATCAAGACCAGAAGGGACGGGAAATCCTACCATTACATCTTTCACAGCATCAGCAATACCCTTGTGAAAAAGAGCCGCAAGCGCATCATCATTTCATTTGGTAAGGACCGCCCACTTTCGACATTTCTGACAACACGTTTCAGCAGAATCCAAACCCTGAGTTAAGGACAACAAGACCTTTTCTGCTTGGTCCACAATATTGGGTTCGTCATATAATAATCCCAAGGCCTGAAAAAAGGAATCCACATCATTGAGAATTAGATCATCAGACGCTAAACAGAAGGCCCAGTCCTGAGGGTCACCACGCAGCAAGGAGATAACAATCTTAACCTGCTGTACAGGATTCCCTGAGGACTTAGGGTGCAGGTCAAAAAATAATTTACAATTATTTTTGAAGCTCAAAAATCTCGCCCTATCTCCCGAAAAAAATTCAGGAACAGGAATCTTAGGCTCTGCAAGGGGAGTCTGTGCAAGTAAGACTCTATACGACGAACATTAGCATCAAGATGAGCAACACGCTCACCCAATTCATCCATGCTAGAAAAAGAAATCTTCCACAGAACCCAAAGAAGAAGAGGAAAAACACCAAAAAAAAAAAATATATATTTTCTAAGTAGTTTTTTGTTTTTTTTTCCCTTCTTAAGAGTACTTTTTAAATTTGTTGGCCGGATGTACTGTTATGATCCGGAACCATGGAAGACCACCACAAATCATTGGCAAAAGGTGACAAGAGCATTGGCAACTAATCTGGCCGCCATCCCCTTACTAACCATTACAACTAGAAGTAGCCGAGGGGTGAACTAACATCCTGTGCACCGCGAACCCAGCCGGAGAACTAACTATCCTAAAGGTAGGAAAGATGAATAACTCTCTGCCTCAGAAAATAGACAAGAATAGCAAGCCCCCCACATTCAAAGACTGCGGTGATATAGGAAAAACACAATACACAGGTAGATGACAGGATTAGCAAAAGGTGAGGCCCCCGCTGACTAAAATAGGAAAGGACAGGAAAGGGACTGATGGTAGCCAGAGAAAAACCCTGCAAAATACCAACTATGTGATAGTACAAAAAGGCCCTCAGATCGCTCGATCTGAACTCCGTCCTATACCAGGTGCCCTTGTCATACCAATGAACAGAAAACAAGAAATATAACAAATTCAACAAGCTACAAACACATGGACCCAAAGGAGCTATATTCCACACAGAACTGCAGGGAGTTCCTCAACAATCCTCTCACGGGGAAAATCCCTGGAAGGAAATAAACTGAAACCAACCACAACAAATGACAAACCCAGATAAGCAAAAGAACCAGACAATAAATAAAGAGCAAGCACTTGTCTGGAGTAGATGGGGTGTAAAGCAGGATTAAGCAGGCTGGAGATACAAAGAACAACTGACATCCGGCAACAGCCTGCAATCAGACCAGGACTTAAATAAGCAGAGAGTTAGCAAAGGAAACACCCACTGCACAACAAACCTGGTCCAAGTCCAAACCATTCCTGGCAACCAGAGGGAGCCTCCCAGCAGCCAAAACATAACTAACATTCAGAACACTTGGCTCATTGTTAAAAACACAGCAAGGGGACTCCAAGCAGAGTCTCCTTTTTTCTGAAAAATTGGGACACAGACACCACTTTAGTGGTATCATGTGTCCCCCCATTGCAAACTCGACAGGTAGATTTTCATGAAGCACAATCCAAATCCACAAGTCTTTACTATCCCCAGGATGACCCCGTTGTAGCAAAGTCCTTGCCGATCCATTACTTGTTCATCTTGGCTCATTGTTAAAAACACAGCAAGGGGACTCCAATCAGACTCTCCCTTTTTTCCAAAAACTGGGCCACAGACACCACATTAGTGGCATCACTTGTCCCCCAGTTGCAAACTCGACAGGTAGATTTTCATGAAGCACAATCCAAATCCACAAGCCTTTACTCTCGCCAGGATGACACCGGGGAAGCAAAGTCCTTGCTGATCCATGACTTGTTCATCTTGGCTCATTGTTAAAAACACAGCAAGGGGACTCCAAGCAGAGTCTCCCTTTTTCCCAAAAATTGGGCCACACACACCACTTCAGTGGCATCATTTGTGCCCCAGTTGCAAACTGGACATGCTGATTAGCATCAAGCACATTCAAAAATACGCCAGCCTTAACTGTCCCCAGGATGACACCGGGGTAGGTAGCAAAGTCCTTGCTGAACCATGACTTGTTCATCTTGGCTCATTGTTAAAAACACAGCAAGGGGACTCCAAGCAGAGTCTCCGTTTTTCCCAAAAATTTGGCCTCAGACACCACTTTAGTAGCATCACTTGTCCCCCAGTTACAAACTGGACATGCTGATTAGCAAACTTGACAGGTAAATTTTCATGAAGCACAATCCAAATCCACAAGCCTTTACTCTCCCCAGGATGACTTTGGGGTAGCAAAGTCCTTGCTGAACCATGACTTGTTCATCTTGGCTCCTTGTTAAAAACACAGCAAGGGGACTCCAAGCAGAGTCTCCCTTTTTTCCAAATGTTGGGCCACACAGACCACTTCAGTGGCATCACTTGTGCCCCAGTTGCAAACTGGACATGCTGATTAGCATCAAGCACATTCAAAAATACGCAAGCCTTAATTGTCCCCAGGATAGCACCGGGGTAGGTAGCAAAGTCTTTGCTGAACTATGACTTGTTCATCTTGGCTCATTGTTAAAAACACAGTAAGGGGACTCCAAGCAGAGTCTCCCTTTTTTCCAAAAATTGGGCCACACACACCATTTCAGTGGCATCACTTGTGCCCCAGTTGCAAACTTGACAGGTAGATTGTTATGAAGCACAATCCAAATCCACAAGCCTTTACTCTCCCCAGGATAACACCGGGGTAGCAAAGTCCTTGCTGAACCATGACTTGTTCATCTTGGCTCATTGTTAAAAACACAGCAAGAGGACTCCAAGCAGAGTCTCCCTTTTTCCAAAAAATTGGGACACAGACACCACTTTAGTGGCATCACTTGTCCCCTAGTTGCAAACTTGACAGGTAGATTTTCATGAAGCACAATCCAAATCCATAAGCCTTTACTCTCCCCAGGATGACACTGGTTAACAAAGTCCTTGCTGATCCATGACTTATTCATCTTGGCTCATTTTTAAAAACACAGCAAGGGGACTCCAAGCAGAATCTCCCTTTTTTCCAAAAATTGGGCCACCCACACCACTTCAGTGGCATCACTTGTGCCCCAGTTGCAAACTGGACATGCTGATTAGCATCAAGCACATTCAAAAATACGCACGCCTTAATTGTCCCCAGGATGACACCGGGGTAGGTAGCAAAGTCTTTGCTGGACTATGACTTGTTCATTTTGGCTCATTGTTAAGAACACAGCAAGGGGACTCCAAGCAGAGTCTCCTTTTTTCCCAAAAATTGGGACACAGACACCACTTTAGTGGCATCACTTGTCCCCCAGTTGCAAACTTGACAGGTAAATTTTCATGAAGCACAATCCAAATCCACAAGTACTCTTCCCAGGATGACCCCAGAGTAGCAAAGTCCTTGCTGATCCATGACTTGTTCATCTTGGCTCATTGTTAAAAACACAGCAAGGGGACTCCAAACAGAGTCTCCCTTTTTCCCAAAAATTGGGCCACACACACCACTTCAGTGGCATCACTTGTGCCCCAGTTGCAAACTGGACATGTTGATTAGCATCAAGCACATTCCAAAATACGCCAGCCTTTACTCTCCCCATGATTCCACAGGGGTAGTAAAGTCCTTGCGGATCCATGACTTGTTCATCTTGATGAACGTTAGTCTGTCCACATTATCACTGGACAGATGCGTGCGCTTATCTGTCAGCACACACTTAGCAGCACTGAAGATACGTCCTGACAGAACGCTGGCTGCGGGACACGACAAGATTTCCAAGGTGTAAATGGTGAGCTCAGGCCATTTTTCAAGATTTGAAGCCCAAAATGAGCAAGGCTCCAGTTGCAAACTCATGGCATCGATGTTCATTTGGAAATACTCCTGTGTCATCTTTTCAAGCTGTTGACTATGTGTCAGACTTCTTGTCTCTTGTGGCCTTGCATTGGATGGTCTAAAAAAATTATGAAACTAATCCATAAAATTGCTGTTACCTGCACCAGATACGGTGTTGCTTGTACGGTTTGACTGATGATGACGAGACAGTTTTATGCTTGGCAAGTTACAACTGGGAGATTCACTCCATGCACCACTGGTGTTTGTGGAAAAGCCAAGCTAAACTTGAGTAACAGCTTCTGCTGATACTCCTGCATACGTGCGTCCCTTTCTATGGCTGGAATTATTTCACCAAATTTGGACTTGTCCTGGGGATCTAATAGTGTGGCAACCCAGTAGTCATTATTACTTCTAATTTGGACAATCCGAGGGTCATGTTGTAGGTAGTGCAGCAAGAAGGCGCTCATGTGTCTTGCGCATCCATGCGGACCAAGTCCTTGCTGTGTTTGTGGCAGCGAAATTTGACCAAGGTCTCCCTCATCTGCTGAGTATTCCATGCCCATCGACAGTTCGTCCTCAATTTCTTCCTGGGCATCTGCACCTTCCTCAACAGTTTGGCTGCTACCATGCTCCCTTGTTAATCCCTCTTCCCCACCGTCCCATGCTTGCCGCCTTGGTGATGCTGAACAGATGGACCTTGTAGATCTTGGTATGCCTTCCGCATATAAATCCTCCTGTACTTCCTCCCCTTCCTCTTGTCCCCCTGCCTGACTCCGAATAATGTTTAGCGTGTGCTCCAGCATGTAAATGACTTAAATTGTCATGCTGATAATGGCATTGTCAGCGCTAAACATATTCGTCGCCATGTCGAAACTGTGCAGAAGCGTGCATAGGTCCTTGATCTGAGACCACTCAAGCAGCGTGATCTGCACCACCTCTGCATCTCGTTGGCCCAGGCTATACGTCAAAACGTATTGCACCAGGGCTCGGCGATGCTGCCACAGTCGCTGCAACACGTGGAGAGTCGAATTCCAGCATGTCGCCACATCGCATTTCAGGCGATGAACCGGCGGCAGGCAGAAAGACGTCTGGAGCGATGCTATTCGGTTAGCTGCGCCGGTTTAACGACGTAAGTGAGCAGAGAGTGACCGTGCCCTGTGCAGAAGACCATCTAGGCCAGGATAGTGGGTTAAAAATTGCTGGACAACAAGGTTCAACACGTGAGCCATACAAGGCTCGTGTGTCACCTTGCTCCGGCAGAGGGCTGCACCCAGGTTTGCAGCATTGTCACACATTGCCTTCCCTGGATGCAGGTTGAATGAAGACAACCATTTACTAAACATGCTCTCTAGAGCTGACCACAACTCCTCAGCTGTGTGACTCTTATTTCCCAGACATTTCAACGTAACGACCGCCTGATGCCGTTTAGCTCTGCTGACAGCATAGTAAGGAGGTGTGCGGGATTCCTTGTGCGCAGTTAAAATGCGGGTGGCCTGACCAGGCTAGCTTGGGGCGAAGGTGGAGGACCCAGATGAGGTTGAGGAGGCAGAAGCAGTGGAGGAACTTCCACATACAGAGGATTGACGCAATAGTCGTGGGGATGGAAAGACTTGTACAGCAGACCCTTCTCCATCTCGCACCATAGTTACCCAGTGCCCAGTCAGCAACATGTAACGCCCCTGTCCATGCTTACTGGCCCAAGTATCGGTCGTGAAATGCACCCTGTCACACACAGAGTTTCTCAAGGAAGCAGTGATGTTGTGTGCGACATGCTGGTGTAGCGCAGGCACACCTTTCTTGGAGAAGTAGTGGTGACTTGGCATCTGGTACTGGGGCACTGCGACGGACATAAGGACTCGAAAATCCTCTGTGAGCACCAGGCGGAAAGGCAGTATTTCTGTAGCCAACAGCTTGCAGAGAGTGAAAGTCAACCTCTTAGATTTGTCATGGCTCGGAGGAAATGGCCTTTTAATTTTCCACATCTGAGGGACGGAGATCTGGCTGCTGTGTGGAGACGGTGTGGAGTAGGGTGGCCCTGGAAAACTGCAGGTCTGTGAGAAAAGTGCCAGTGGAGACATGATATTGCCTTCATCCAAAGTTGGTGCTCTCGATGTCTGAGAGAGCTCTACAACAGCACCTGTTTCCCCTCCCAAAACAACTGATGATGACCTGCCAAGCAAACTGGCTGTTGTGGTTAAAGAGGTGGAAGGTCTGCATAGAAAGACATGTGTGACAGCTGTCCCCACAGTTATAGAGGATGAAGAGCGCGCGGATGCAGTTGAAGGGGCAGACAGTGGTTGACCCGCTCTGCTAGGCCGCATTGTAGCACAGTGAGCTTACCACTGGGACTTATGCTTGTTATTCATGGGATGGCTCATAGACGAAGTGGTCAAACTAGTGAGTTTTTGGCCTCTACTTACAGATTGCCGACAAAGCCTACAGATCACATGAGTTGGGTGATCCTTTGCGATGTCAAAAAAGGACCAGGCAATGCAACTACTAGAGCCCATGCGACCTGCAGAGCCACCCCAACTTGTGCTCAGAGGCAGAGTTGTGGCTGAGGATGCAGTGGTTGACGTGCTTCCAGTACTTCATCTTTGTCCAGGAAGGCGCAAGCTAACCTCGTCATCAGTCTCATCCTCCTCCACCACCTCTGCTGACCTCCTCGAGTGCCTGACTGTGGGTTGACAGTAAGTAGGATCTAGAACTTCATCATCAACCGTTGTATTTGCACTCCATTCGCCCTCAGACCTTACCTCTTCCTGCCCTGACTGAATAGTTAAGTGGTCATTCCAATCTGGTATCTGAGTCTCATCGTCATAAGTATGTTCCTCATTGTCTCCACCAAGAGGTGTTACAGTTTGTGAATGAGGGTCTACATTATGCTCAGAAACTTGTTCATCAGGGCCTGATACAGATTCACAAAGCTTATGGGCATCACTGCAGACCAATTCCTGGTCTGTACTCACTGTAGCTTGGGAGCAGACCTCTAATTACCAGCCTATAGTGCGACTGAACAGCTCTGCAGAGTAACCCATCTCTGTAACACCATACTGTACAGGGCGGGTAGAGACTTGAGAGCTGGGAGAAAGCAAGTGCGATTGGGGTGACAACTCAGAGGACTGTTGTTTTTTGGATGTTGAAGTTGGGGTGGAGGAGAGGCCACTTGTTGCAGCACTTGAGATCCATTCAAGCATGTTCTTTTTTATGCATCATCTACCTTTGTTACAGTAGTTCGGTTCCATAAAAAAGGGAGCAGATCGGATTGTCCACGGAAAGTAGTAGACATCTTACTTTTGCTTGAAGATGGTCTTTCTTCAGCAGATGTTACTGTAGCTTTATCACCTCACTTACGGACACAAACTTTTTTTCCCTTTCCAACATGCCTATTCCCCTTTCCACCAGCATCTGTCCTTTTGCCACTCATTTTGTTTGTGACCAGATTGGACACTTAAAATGTCGTAGCAAAAATGGAGAGGTGGTCTATCATGCAGAGGTGGTCTAGCTTTATTGACAGCTGAAGAACCAACACTGACTATCCCTGACAATGCAACTATGGCCCTAAAACTGTCAGCATTGTTTGCTATAAAAATTGCGTAGCAAAAATGGGCCGGTGAGTAGAATGCACAGTTGGTGTACCTTGCGTGGCACCAGAGGAACACTGTTAGTATCCCATGAAGAAAAATCAAAAAGCCAACACTAAATGTGCACTTCAGCACTAAAAATTCTAAACTGTACTTATTATAAAAATTTTGAGATTTTTGGCAAAAAATTGCAATTTCTTGAGCTACCTCGCCACGTTACGGCAAATCTCATTTGAGGCAGTCCTACACTAAAATATTTTTTATAAAATGTGCCATACGGCCTCACATATGAATAGTAGAACTGCTCTTAGCAGCACTCACCTAGTCTATTTCAATCCCGTACCCATGACTGAGTCATGGCTGTGGGCGGGACAGGTCCGAGCAAATGCTGCATGAAGTAAATAGCCTGTGGACAAGGCCTGATGACTGAATGTGAACAGTCACCAACCGCCAAAATCTAGACAGGTGGAATACATCCCAAATTGGGGTGCATAGCAGGGTGGGGGTCAGCCACCGACCAATTCAATCAAGAAAAAACAAAAAGCCAGCACTAAATGTGCACTTCAGCACAAAAAATTCCAAACTGTACTTATAAAAATTTTGAGATTTTTGGCAAAAAATTGCAATTTCTTGAGCTACCTCACCACGTCACGGCAAATCTCATTTGAGGCAGTCCTACACTAAAATATTTTTATAAAATGTGCCATACGGCCTCACATATGAATAGTAGAACTGCTCTTAGCAGCACTCACCTAGTCTATTTCAATCCCGTACTCATGAGTGAGTCATGGCTGTGGGCGGGACAGGTCCGAGCAAATGCTGCATGAAGTAAATAGCCTGTGGACAAGGCCTGATGACTGAATGTGAACAGTCACCAACCGCCAAAATCTAGACAGGTGGAATACATCCCAAATTGGGGTGCATAGCAGGGTGGGGGTCAGCCACCGACCAATTCAATGAAGAAAAAACAAAAAGCCAGCACTAAATGTGCACTTCAGCACTAAAAATTCCAAACTGTACTTATTATAAAAATTTTGAGATTTTTGGCAAAAAATTGCAATTTCTTGAGCTACCTCACTACTAATAAATAAAATTTTTATAATAAGTACAGTTTGGAATTTTTAGTGCTCAAGTGCACATTTAGTGCTGGCTTTTTGTTTTTTCTTCATTGAATTGGTCGGTGGCTGACCCCGTGCCGTATGGCACATTTTATAAAAATATTTTAGTGTAGGACTGCCTCAAATGAGATTTGCCGTGACGTAGCGGGGTAGCTCAAGAAATTGCAATTTTTTGCCAAAAATCTCAAAATTTTTATAATAAGTACAGATTGGAATTTTTAGTGCTGAAGTGCACATTTAGTGATGGCTTTTTGTTTTTTCTTTTTATGTTAGTATCCCAGACACTTTTAGTATGCCACCAAGTGTCAGCACTGTTTGCTATAAAAATTGCGTAGCAAAAATGGGCAGGTGTGTACAATGCAGAGGTGGTGTACCTTGCGTGGCACCAGAGGAACACAAACACCACTTCAGTGGCATCACTTGTGCCCCAGTTGCAAACTGGACATGTTGATTAGCATCAAGCACATTCAAAAATACGCCAGCCTTAACTGTCCCCAGGATGACACCGGGGTAGGTAGCAAAGTCCTTGCTGAACCATGACTTGTTCATCTTGGCTCATTGTTAAATACACAGCAAGGGGACTCCAAGCAGAGTCTCACTTTTTCCCAAAAATTGGGACACACACACCACTTTAGTGGCATCACTTGTGCCCCTGTTGCAAACGGGACATGTTGATTAGCATCAAGCACATTCAAAAATACGCAAGCCTTATTTGTCCCCAGGATGACACCGGGGTAGGTAGCAAAGTCCTTGCTGAACCATGACTTGTTCATCTTGGCTCATTGTTAAAAACACAGCAAGGGGGCTCCAAGCAGAGTCTCCCTTTTTTCCAAAAATTGGGCCACACACACCACTTCAGTGGCATCACTTCTGCCCCAGTTGCAAACTGGACATGTTGATTAGCATCAAGCACATTCAAAAAATATGCCAGCCTTAACTGTCCCCAGGATGACACCGGGGTAAGTAGCAAAGTCCTTGCTGAACCATGACTTGTTCATCTTGGCTCATTGTTAAATACACAGCAAGGGGACTCCAAGCAGAGTCTCCCTTTTTCCCAAAAATTGGGACACAGACACCCCTTTAATGGCATCACTTGTCCCCCAGTTGCAAACTTGACAGGTAGATTTTCATGAAGCACAATCCAAATCGACAAGCCTTTACTCTCCCCAGGATGACACTGGGGAAGGAAAATCCTTGCTGATCCATGACTTGTTCATCTTCCATGACTTGTTCATCTTGATGATTATTAGTCTGTCCACATTATCACTGGACAGACGCGTGCGCTTATCTGTCAGCACACACTCAGCAGCACTGAAGACATGTCACGACACAACGCTGGCTGCGGGACATGACAAGATCTCCAAAGCGTAAGTGGCGAGCTCAGGCCATTTTTCAAGATTTGAAGCCCAAAATGAGTAAGGGGTACTTCACACACAGTGAGATCGCTACTGAGATCGCTGCTGAGTCAGGTTTTTTGTGACGCAGCAGTGACCTCATTAGCGATCTCGCTGTGTGTGACACTGAGCAGCGATCTGGC
Source organism: Anomaloglossus baeobatrachus (assembly GCF_048569485.1). Lineage (NCBI taxonomy): Eukaryota > Metazoa > Chordata > Amphibia > Anura > Aromobatidae > Anomaloglossus > Anomaloglossus baeobatrachus. The sequence continues at coordinate 102,037,968 of NC_134362.1, forward strand.
CCCTGCTGTGAGATCGCTGCTCGTTACACACAGACCTGGTTCGTTTTTTTATTGTTGCTCTCCCACTGATAAGCACACATCGCTGTGTGTGACAGCGAGAGAGCAACAATCCTGAATGTGCAGGGAGCAGGAGCCAGCGTCTGACAGCCTGCGGTAAGCTGTAACCAAGGTAAACATCGGGTAACCAAGGTGGTTACCCGATATTTACCTTCGTTACCAGCCTCCGCAGCTCTTATGCTGCCAGTGCTGGCTCCTGCTCCCTGCACATGCTAAGCTAAGCGGTGTGCGCTGGTAACTAAGGTAAACATCAGGTAACCATACCCGATGTTTACCTTAGTTACCAGTGTCCGCAGCTTCCAGACGCCGGCTCCGTGCAAGCGCAGCGTCGCTTGCACATCATTGCTGGCTGGGGGCTGGTCACTGGTCGCTGGTGAGACCTGCCTGTTTGACAGCTCACCAGCGACCATGTAGCGATGCAGCAGCGATCCTGACTAGGTGGGGTGGTGGGGTCGCTAAAGTGTGACGGTACCCTAAGGCTCCAGTTGCCAACTCATGGCATCGATGTTCATTTGGAGATACTCCTGTGTCATCCTCTCAAGCTGTTGACTATGTGTCAGACTTCTTGTCTTTTGTGTCCTTGCATTGGATGGTCTAAAAAAAATTCTGAAACGATTCCATAAAATTGCTGTTACCAGCACCAGATACGTTGTTGCTGGTACGGTTTGACTGATGATGACGAGACAGTTCCAAGCTTGGCAAGTTACAACTGGGAGATTCACTCCGTGCACCACTGGTGTTTGGTGGAAAAGCCGAGCTAAGATTAAGTAACAGCTTCTGCTGATACTCCTGTATACGTGCGTACCTTTCTATGGCTGGAATTATTTCGCCAAATTTGGACTTGTACCGGGGATCTAATAGTGTGGCAACCCAGTAGTCATCATTACTTCTAATTCGAAGAATCCGAGGGTCATGTTGTAGGTAGTGGAGCAAGAAGGCGCTCATGTGTCTTGCACTTCCATTTGGACCAAGTCCTTGCTGTGTTTGTGGCGGCGAGGTGATAACCGTGCTTCGTTCCTCTGACATCTCCCCCCAACCTCGTTCAACCGAAATTTGACCAAGGTCTCCCTCATCTGCTGAGTATTCCATGCCCATCGACAGTTTGTCCTACATTTCTTCCTGGGCTCCTGCACCTTCCTCAACAGTTTGGCTGCTACTATGCGCCCTTGTTAATCCCTCTCACCCATCGTCCCATGCCTGCCACCTTGGTGATGCTGAACGTATGGACCTTGTAGATCTCGGTATCCCTTCCGCATATGAATCCTCCTGTGCTTCCTCCCCTTCCTCTTGTCCCACCCACTGACTCCGAATAGTGTTTAGCATGTGCTCCAGCATGTAAATGACTGGAATTATCATGCTGATAATGGCATTGTCAGCGCTAACCATATTCGTCGCCATGTCGAAACTGTGCAGAAGGGTGCATAGGTCCTTGATCTGAGACCACTTAAGCAGCGTGATCTGCCCCACCTCTGCATCTCGTTGATCCCAGGCTATACGTCAAAACTAGAGTTTAGCGCGGTTCGCGGTTCTCCAGTTCGCGGTTCGAGTGATTTTGGGGGCTGTTCTAGATCAAACTAGAACTCGAGCTTTTTGCTAAAAGCTCGACAGTTCGAGTTTCATTTGAGAACGGTTCTATCAGCAAAAGCAGGGCTTTTTACAGCTACAGTGTGCAGGGAGCCATCGCTGGCAGCCTGCGGTAATCTGGTAACCAAGATAAACATCGGGTATCCAAGCAAAGTGCTTTGGTTAGTAACCCGATATTTATCCTAGTTACGTGTGCAGGGAGCGGATACTTCCCCGCTCAGCTCGCTCCGCCCCCCTCCTGCACGCGGCATGTACTCACACACACACTCACACACACACACACACACACTCACCTGTCCCAAGCCATGCAGTCCACGACACTGACGTCCTCAGCGCCACATGGCCCCGCTATGCTCCACCCACTTTGCACTCCGCCGCCAGCACACATGGCCTCGCTAGGCTCCACCCACTTTGCACTCCGCCACCCGCACACATGGCCCCGCTAGGCTCCGCCCACTGGCACTCTGCACACATGGCCCCGCTAGGCTCCGCCCACCTGGCACTCTGCACATATTACTCTGCTAGGCTCCGCCCACCTAGCACTCTGCACATATGGTCCCGCTAGGCTCCGCCCACCTGGCTTTGTGCACACATGGTCCCGCTAGGCTCTGCCCACCTGGCACTCTGCACACATTACTCTGCTAGGCTCCGCCCACGTGGCACTCTGCACACATTACTCAGCTAGGCTCCGCCCACCTGGTACTCTGCACCTATTATCCCGCTAGGCTCCGCCCACCTGGCACTCTGCACACATGGTCCGCTAGGCTTCGCCCACCTGGCACTCTGCACACATGGTCCTGCTAGGCTCCGCCCACCTGGCACTCTGCACACATGGTTCCGCTAGGCTCCGCCCACCTGGCACTCTGCACACATTAACCCGCTAGGCTCCGCCCACCTGGAACTCTGCACACATGGTCCCGCTAGGCTCCGCCCACCTGGCACTCTGCACACATTACTCCGCTAGGCTCTGCCCACCTGGCACTCTGCACACATGGCCCCGCTAGACACCGCCCACCTGGCACTCTGCACACATGGTCCCGCTAGGCTCCGCCCACCTGGCACTCTGCACAAATTACTCCGCTAGGCTCTGCCCACCTGACACTCTGCACACATTACCCCGCTAGGCTCCGCCCACCTGACACTCTGCGCACATTACCCCGCTAGGCTCCGCCTACCTCGCACTCAGCACACATGGCCTTGCACGGCTTACCTGCGGTGATGAAGTCCCGCCCTCCCGACCTCAGCGCTGTCACTGTCCTCCATGGACGCCGCTTGTCACATCCCCTTCTCTCACTTCAGACCCGAGACTGTGACTAGCGGTGATGTCACGGGCCGCTCGCGATACTTGGCTGTGAAGGTCATTGAAGTCAGTGACAGCTGCTGTCAGCAATGCAGGAGATCAGCGCAGATAATGTACCTCGCTCCTGACAGCAGCACTTGTCATCCCCTGCAGTGACCTGGGCTATTGATGTTAGCTCAGGTCACTGCATTGCTCCCTCAGCCAATGGGGAACATCCTGCTCTTCATTGACTGGGACAGTGTGGATCGTCATGGGAACCCCTTGGATTACAGCAGACCTGGATTTGTTTTTCTTTCTAATAAATTACTGAAAGAGGGAATGTGTTGGGGAGTGTTTTTTCAAATAAAATGTGTTTGTCGTCTTTTTTTTTTTATTACTGACTGGGTTGGTGATGTCGGGTATCTGATAGACGCGTGACATCACTAACCCCAGGGCTTGATGCCTGGTGACATTACACATCTGGTATTAACCCCATATATTACCCCGTTTTCCACCGCACCAGGGCAAGGGATGAGCTGGGGTGAAACACCAGGATTGGCGCATCTAATGGATGCGCCACTTCTGGGGCGGCTGCGGCCTATTTTTAGGCTGGGGAGAGTCCAATAACCATGGACCTCCCTAGTCTGAGAATATCAGACCCCAGCTGTCTGCTGGTGACCCAATTTTGAGGGGACCCCCCACGTATTTTTTTTTTTTTGTAAATTATTTATTTAATTTAAAATAACAGCGTAGGGTGCCCTCAGTTTTGGATTATCAGCCAAGGTGAAGCTGCCAGCTGTGGTCTGCAGGCTGCAGCCGTCTGCTTTACCCTAGCTGGCTACAAAAATGGGGGGAACCCCACGTCATTTTTTTGGCTACATAAAAGGCTAAGCACCCCTTAGTGCCACATGAAAGGCACCAAAGGGTGCAAAATTACAAAATGCAGGAGAGTGGGACATTTTGTGTCTTTCTGCCATTATAATGACAGAAAAGACTGATATGAAGTGTACAAGCACAGGACAATCACCAGAGCACTCTACGCTGTGAAAAGCAGTAGAAAATGGCACTGGAGTGAACATGTGACCGCCTCATGTAGGTTGAAGCTATGGATCTGTACCGCCCTGGGGGCTCGGCTGCTATCCTCCGAGCCGCTCGGATCCGGGCTCGGGTTGTCGGTGGCTCGAACGGCTCCGGACCGGGGGCAACGTCGCTCTGGAAAGGGGGGGTTTGGTTGTTTGGTTTGGGGTGGACCGGTTTCACGGCCGAAGCCGCGGTGACCGGTTACAGTTCGTGACGCCACCCACGGGTCGTGGTGAGGTGATGGGCACCACCGCTGCGGTGAGGGTACGGGGGCTCGTCCGGGATCGGTGGTGGGCCGCAGCTAGGTGTTGACCCCTCCGTGGGTAGAGGGTTTGTTGGTCCCAGGGCCAGGTGGCAAGAGCGGGGGGTTGCAGGATGCAGGGGCTCGCTTGCAGCGCGGTGCCTGATGGCACTGGTGTACTCACGATTAAACCACACAGAGTAAATGGTAAACCAAGTTCGGTGTAGATCGGTGCCCGCAGAACGGGGTCTGAGTACCCTGCCTGGTGCTCCGGTTGACTAGTTAGCTCCCCGGTTCGGGTCCGAAAGGTTACCACCCTCTTCTCGATCCCTACGGTTCCGCAGTTCAGTCCCTGACCAGACTCCTGCAGATGGCCACCACCGTCTGCCTGCCTGACCGTTCCAAGGCATCCTAGGCTCCGTCCTAGGCCCCTGACTCTCAGCTCGCCACTTTTACTCCTCTCACTACTCCTCTCCCCACTCGACTCACTTGTCCTTTCCCTGCCTCAGGCCAGCAGACTCCTCGGAGGGCGTGCCTATCCACTTGGCTCCGCCCACCTGGTGTGCCTTGTTAGACCTGAGGGAGGCGGTCAGGACTTGTTGGCTGCTGGTGCCTCACTGGGATGGGGGGGTGTGTGGTGTTGTGTGTTGTTACCTGTGACCCCTGGGTGTCCAGGGCATCACAGAATCTGGGTAAATTTATGTATTTTCCCTCCTTCAGTTTTTTTTGCAGTACGCAAACAAACGGAAGGCACACGGATGACATACGGACCGTATATGGAACAGAAACGGATGCCACATGGATGCACCCGTAAAAAAACCGAAACGATCGGTCGTGTGAATGTAGCCTTATTCTGATCTGCTGTTTATAAACAGCAGGCAGAAATAAGTGAATAGCGCCCCCCAGCGTCAGAAAATCTCCGGGGTTTCAGGGGGTAGCTGAGACCCTGGAGATCATGATTTAGGCCGTTTTTTCCGATCCCCGCTCACGTGATCACCGGTATACACCGTATACCGATAATCACATTACAGTAAATGACAGCGTCAGTAAAAATTATTTATCTCCCATCTGGCATGAACAAACATGATAAATCTCCTCCCCGGTCCCCTCCAGTCCCCCGGTGTCGCCAAAGTGCCCCCCCTGACCCCCTCCCAGAAATCCAAGATGGCCGCGCGCACAGCAGCGCGCCGGCCGCATTCACCCTACTCCTCTGATTTCTGTTGCATGTGTCATGACACATGCGACAGAAAACTCTTACCCAGGCCCTGCCAGGCCACCCCCTATAACCCCACCGGTGTTCCCCAGTGTCCCACGGTACCTGTGCAGCTTTGATCCCCCGCGGCCCTCTCCTTCACAATAGACGCTGCCGCATGCACAAAGCGGCTGTCAGCTCAGCTTCCTGTGTTCAGACACAGTGAATAGTGGTTATGCATCTGTAAGCTAAATGGGCGGCACGGTGACTCAGTGGTTAGCACTGCAGTCTTGCAGCACTGAGGTCCTGGGTTCAATTCCCACCCAGGACACCATCTGCAAGGAGTATGTATGTTCTCCCCGTTTTTGCGTGGCTTTCCTCTGGGTACTCTGGTTTCCTCCCACACTCCAAAGACATACATATAGGGACTTTAGATTGTGAGTCCCAATGGGGACAGTGTTCCCAATGTATGCAAAGCGCAATGGAATTAATAGCGCTATATAAATGAATACATTATTATTATTACTGCAATGCCCTGCTCATGAGGTAAGGAATATAGTTGATCAGGAGAGCTATACTACATTTCCAAATGGAGGTATTTGATTTTATAGTTGCCCTGCTGAACGACTACCAAACATGAGAGTCCGTTATTCGCCACAATAAAACACATCTAAATAGCGAGCTCTGTTGTTTCGTATTCATTCAGCTGGATAACTGGACTTAAAGGGGTATTCCATCTCCAAGATCCTATCCCCAATATATAGTAGGTGGAATAGCAATAATATCAGCAAATACCAATATTTGGAAATGTAGAATAGTTCTCCTGATTAGGCATGCCCTTACCTCATGAGCAGGGCATTGCAGCTTTGGTAGCAACCGTTACGACATGGACTCTGCTGCTGTGGACCCGGGGAGAGTGGGTGCAGATTAATTGCCCCCACACTCCTCACATGGAGGAAAGGAAAAAATGATATCCGCTCACCTATAGCCGAAGGTGGACCCACCTTCCTGGCATTTTCTCTCCGCCCATCTCTGTCCTTACTGGGTTCTCAGCTTATTTTAATCAGCCCATTTTCATTCATTCAGTAGAGACTGACTAAGAACCATTCGGTTTGAAACGCGTCCTCTGTTTGCACAGGACCCTGTCTGGATATTTTTATGGATTTTTAACATGAATTAATAAAGATTTTTGTTTTTTCTATCCGTTGGACTTTGTTGCTAGAGTTCTCTTTTTCTCACATGGAGGGTCTGCACTCCTAGAAAATGGGGGAAACGTTCACTGAGTGTCTCCCCCCATATTCTAGATGGTCCAGAGTCATCGTGGGATCCCCCTTTTTTTTTCTTACAATAAATTGGTGAAAGAGGGAATGTTTTGGGGAGTGTTTTTTTCAAATAAATTTTTTTTGTTGATTTTTGGTGTTAGTACTGACAGTTTATGATGTCGGGTATCTGATAGATGCCATGACATCACAAACTGCTGGGCTTGATGTCAGGTGACTTTACAGCTAGTATCAACCCCATTTATTACCCCGTTTGCCACTGCACCAGGGCACGGGATGAGCTGGGGTGAAGCGCCAGGATTGGCGCATCTAGTGGATGCGCCACGTCTGGGGTGCCTGCGGCCTGCTATTTTTAGGCTGTGAAGGCCCAATAACTATGGACCTTCCCACCCTGAGAATACCAGACCACAGCTGTCCGCTTTACCTTGGCTGGTGATCCAATTTGGGGGGGACCCTACTTTTTTTGTAGTTATTAATATTTATAAAATAATTATAAAAAAAGAGCCTGGGGTGACCTCCACATTGGATCCCCAACCACGGTAAAGCTGCCAGCTGTAGTTTTCAGGTTAGAGCCGTCTGCTTTACCCTAGCTGGCTATCAAAAATGGGGGGACCCAACGTCATTTTTTTTAACTATTTTTTAAATAGAAAAAATTAATGGGCTTCCCTGTATTTTGAATGCCAGCCAAGGTAACGCCAGGCAGATGGGGGTGGCAACCCGTAGCTGTCTGCTTTATCTACACTGAGAGTCAAAAATACCGCGGAGTGCTACGTCATTTTTTTTAATGATTTATTTTTACAGCACTGTCATGTCAGGCAATCAAAATACAGGCAAGCCCTTTTTGTTTTTAGTTATTTAAATAAATAATTAAAAAAAATATATATGGGCTCCCGCTGCATTTTTCGTATTGCTAGCTAAGGGTAATCCAAGCAGCTACTGGCTGCTAACCCCCACTGCTTGGTGTTACCTTCACTGGTAATGGAAAATCCAGAGAAGCATTTTTTATTTTTTTTGCCAAAAAACTACAAAAAAATGACGTGCGCTTCGCCATATTTTTGTATGCTAGCCAGGTACAGTAGGCAGATACGGCTGTCGCCAACCCCCGGCTGCCTATTTGTACCCGGCTGGGAACTAAAAATATAGGGAAGCCCTATTTTTACTTAATTCATGAATTTTATGAAATAATTAAAAAAAAACAAAAAAACGATGTAGGCTTCGCCCCATTTTTGTGTCCAGCCGGGTACAACTAGGCACCTGGGGATTGCACTGTATCCAACTCTTACAGCAGCCCTGAAGCTGCGTGGCTTGTTGGGTAATCATGAGTTAATACTGGCTTTGTTTTACTAGCTAGTATTAAGTCAGAGATTCTTAATGTCAGGCACGTTTGACCCAGCCATTAAGAATCTCCAATAAAGGGTTAAAAAAAAACACCACACAGAAAAAAAATACTTTAATAGAAATAAATACACAGACACATTAGAGACTCCATCTTTATTACCCCCTCTCAGCCCTCCACGATCCTGCTCTTCTGTCTTCTTTCCCCTTCAACACATGCAGCTCTGTCTGCTACATCAGATAGCACAGCATGGGAGGAAGACGCTGTGCTCTGTGCAGAAATCACTCTGCGAGAGTGACCACAGGCTCCCGGCTGTAAGCGGTGGCACGGGTTGCCATAGCAACGCTGCTCCGATTACGTGATTCCAGTGCTGCTGCATGCTGGTAGCGGGACGTCCCCGTCACCGCTACCAAGCGCGTTGCTATGGCAACGGTGATCTCCGTTATTGACCAGCTGTGGCAGACAGTCAGGAGCCAGTTTCTGCGGACGCTGGTAAGTACGGTAAACATCGGGTAACCAAGAAGCCCTTTCCTTGGTTACCCAATATTTACCTTCGTTAACAGCGTCCGCCGCTCTCACGCTGTCAGTGCCGGCTCCCTGCTCCCCTCACACATAGCCAGACTACACATCTGGTTAAATTAACCCGATGTGTACTCTGGCTAGGAGTGCAGGGAGCCAGCGCTAAGCGGTGTGCACTGGTAACCAAGGTATATATCTGCTTGGTTACCCAATATTTACCTTAGTTACCAGGCGCAGCATCGCTTCCACGCGTCGCTGCTGGCTGGGGGCTGGCCACTGGTTGCTGGTGAGATCTGCCTGTTTGACAGCTAACCAGCAGCCCGTGTAGCGACGCTCCAGCGATCCCTGCCAGGTCAGGTTGCTGGTGGGATCGCTAGAGTGTCGCTTAGTGTGACGGTACCTTAAGGGAACGGGGAAGCAGAGCGGGGAGTTGACCATGTGCTAGAGCATGTCGCCGTTACACGGCGATACACAAACGTGCACCATGTAAAAGAGAGATGCAATGACAGGTTCTACTTGACGCGTCATAGTCATGTGACTAGTTTGAAGCCAATGAGATAATAGACACGTGACTGGTCACATGGCTATTTTGACGTCATGACAGGTCTTGCATCACTGCTGGTGTTCCTGGAGGACGCAGCGATTACCGATGGAAAAGCTGCAAGAGACAGAGTGCAGGACGCATCCCGGGGACAGGTAAGTGTTATGGCAATGTTTATTAACTGTATGTGTACATTTGTAATGCGTTTTTATGTGTTTGTGATTGCCTCCCATTCTTTCAGATTGGTTCGAGTGGTTCGCTGAACCGGTTCGCCGAACCGAACTAGAACCAGACCTCGGTTCGGCGAACCGAGCTCAAGCCGAACCGCGACCGGTTCGCTCATCTCTAGTCAAAACGTATAGCACCAGGGCTCGGCGATGCTGCCACAGTCGCTGCAACATGTGGAGAGTCGAATTCCAGCGTGTCGCCACACCGCATTTCAGGCGATGAACCGGCGGCAGGCCGAAAAACTTCTGGAGCGATGCTAGTCGGACAGCTGCGCCGGTTGAACGACGTAAGTGAGCAGAGAGTGACCGTGCCCTGTGCAGAAGACCATCTGGGCCGGGATAGTGGGTTAAAAATTGCTGGACAACAAGGTTCAACACGTGAGCCATACAAGGCACGTGTGTCACCTTGCTCCGGCGTAGGGCCGCACCCAGGTTTGCAGCATTGTCGCACATGGCCTTCCCTGGCTGCAGGTTGAGTGAAGACAACCATTTACTAAACATGCTCTCCAGAGCTGACCACAACTCCTCAGCTGTGTGACTCTTATTTTCCAGACATTTCAACGTAAAGACCGCCTGATGCCGTTGCGCTCTGCTGCCAGCATAGTAAGGAGGTGTGCGGGATTCCTTGTGCGCAGTTAAAACGCGGGTGGCCTGACCAGGCTAGCTTGGGGCGGAGGTGGAGGACCCAGATGAGGTTGAGGAGGCAGTAGCAGTGGAGGAACTTCCACATACAGAGGATTGATGCTGAAGTCGTGGGGATGCAAAGACTTGTACAGCAGACCCTTCTCCATCTCGCACCATAGTTACCCAGTGCCCAATCAGCGACATGTAATGCCCCTGTCCATGCTTACTGGTCCAAGTATCGGTGGTGAAATGCACCCTGTCACACACAGAGTTTCTCAAGGAAGCGGTGATGTTGTGTGCGACATGCTGGTGTAGCGCAGGCACACCTTTCTTGGAGAAGTAGTGGTGACTGGGCATCTGGTACTGGGGCACTGCGACGGACATAAGGTCTCGAAAATCCTCTGTGTCCACCACGCGGAAAGGCAGTATTTCTGTAGCCAACAGCTTGCAGAGGGTGAAAGTCAACCTCTTAGCTTTGTCATGGCTCGGAGGAAATGGCCTTTTAATTGTCCACATCTGAGGGACGGAGATCCGGCTGCTGTGCAGAGATGGTGTGGAGTAGGATGTCCCTGGAAAACTGCTGGTCTATGAGAAAAGTGCAGGCGGAGACATGATATTGCCTTCTTCCAAAGTTGGTGCTCTCGATGTCTGAGAGAGCTCTACAACAGCACCTGTTTCCCCTCCCAAAACAACTGATGATGACCTGCCAAGGAAACTGGCTGTTGCGGTTAAAGAGGTAGAAGGTCTGCGTAGAAAAACATGTGTGACAGCTGTCTTCACAGTCATAGAGGATGAAGAGTGCGCGGATGCAGTTGAAGGGGCAGACGGTGGTTGACCCGCTCCACTAGGCCGCATTGTAGCACAGTGAACTTCCCACTGGGACTTATGCTTGTTATTCATGTGACGGTTCATGGATGAAGTGGTCAAACTAGTGAGTTTTTGGCCTCTACTTACAGATTGCCGACAAAGCCTTCAGATCACATGAGTTGGGTGATCCTTTGTGATGTCAAAAAAGGACCAGGCAATGCAACTACTAGAGCCCATGTGACCTGCAGAGCCACCCCAACTTGTGCTCAGAGGCAGAGTTGTGGCTGAGGATGCAGTGGTTGACATGCTTCCAGTACTCCGTCTTTGTCCAGGAAGGCACAAGCTAACCTCGTCGTCAGTCTCATCCTCCTCCACCACCTCTGCTGACCTCCTCGAGTGCCTGACTGTGGGTTGACAGTAAGTGGGATCTAGAACTTCATCCTCAACCGTTGTGTTTGTACTCCCCTCGCCCTCAGACCTTACCTCTTCCTGCCCTGACTGAATAGTTAAGTTGTCATTCTAATATGGTATCTGAGTCTCATCGTCATCAGTATGTTCCTCATTGTCTCTACCAAGAGGTGTTACAGTTTGTGAAAGGGTCTACATTATGCTCAGAAACTTGTTCATCAGGGCCTGAATCAGACTCACAAAGCTTCTGGGCATCACTGCAGACCATTTCCTGGTCTGTACTCACTGTAACTTGGGAGCAGACCTCTAATTCCCAGCCTATAGTGTGACTGAACAGCTCTGCAGAGTCACCCATCTCTGTTACACCATACTGTGCAGGGCGGGTGGAGACTTGAGAGCTGGGAGAAAGCAAGTGCGATTGGGGTGACAACTCAGAGGACTGTTGTTTTTTGGATGTTGAAGTTGAGGTGGGAGGAGAGGCCACTTGAGATCCATTCAAGCATGTTCTTTTTTTTTTGCATCATCTACCTTTGTTACAGTAGTTCGGTTCCGTAAAAAAGGGAGCAGATCGGATTGTCCACAGAAAGTAGTAGACATCTTACTTTTGCTTGAAGATGGTCTTTCTTCAGCAGATGTTACTGTAGCTTTACCACCTCTCCCACGGACGCAAACTTTTTTTCCCTTTCCAACACGCCTATTCCCCTTTCCACCAGCATCTGTTCTTTTGCCACTCATTTTGTTTGAGACCAGATTGGACACTTAAAATGTCGTAGCAGAAATGGAGAGGTGGTCTACAAAGCAGACGTGGTCTAGCTTTATTGACAGCTGAAGAACCAACACTGACTATCCCTGACAATGCAACTATGGCCCTAAAACTGTCTGCACGGTTTGCTATAAAAATTGCGTAGCAAAAATGGGCAGGTGTGTAGAATGCACAGGTGGTGTACCTATGCGTGGCACCAGAAGAACACTAACCTAGTATCCCAGACACTTTTAGTATGCCACTAAGTGTCAGCACTGTTTGCTATAAGAATTGCGTAGCAAAAATGGGCAGGTGTGTAGAATGCAGAGGTGGTGTACCTTGCGTGGCACCAGAGGAACACTAACTTAGTATCCCAGACACTTTTAGTATGAGACTAAAGGTCAGCACTGTTTGCTATAAAAATTGCGTAGCAAAAATGGGCAGGTGTGTAGAATGCAGAGGTGGTGTACCTTGCGGGGCACCAGAGGAACACTATGTTAGTATCCCAAACACTTTTAGTTTGCCACTAAGTGTCAGCACTGTTTGCTATAAAAATTGCGTAGCAATAATGGGCAGGTGTGTACAATGCAGAGGTGGTGTACCTTGCGTGGCACTTGAGGAACACTAACCTAGTATCCCAGACACTTTTAGTATGCCACTAAGTGTCAGCACTGTTTGCTATAAAAATTGTGTAGCAAAAATGGGCAGGTGTGTAGAATGCAGAGGTGGTGTACCTTGCGTGGCACCAGAGGAACACTAACTTAGTATCCCAGACACTTTAAGTATGCCACTAAGTGTCAGCACTGTTTGCTATAAGAATTGCGTAGCAAAAATGGGCAGGTGTGTAGAATGCAGAGGTGGTGTACCTTGCGTGGCACCAGAGGAACACTAACTTAGTATCCCAGACACTTTTAGTATGCCACTAAAGGCTGCTTTACATGCTGCGACATCGTTCAAGAGATCTCGTTGGGGTCCCGTAATTTGTGATGCACATCCGGTCGCTTTAGCGATGCCGTTGCGTGTGACACCTTTGAGCGATTTTGCATCGTTGCAAAAACGTGCAAAATCGCCTATCGGTGACATGGGGGTCTATTCTCTAATATCGTTGCTGCAGCAGTAACGAAGTTGTTCCAAGTTCCTGCGGCAGCACACATCGGTACGTGTGACACCGCAGGCATGAGGAACCTCTCGTTACCTGCAATGCGGAATGAAGAAGGTGGGCGGGATCTTCGTCCCGCTCGTGTCCACCCCTCCGCTTCTATTGGGCGGTGGTTCAGTGACGCTGCTGTTACGTCGCTGTGACGCTGAATGAACCACTTCCTTAGAAAGGAGGCGGTTCGCCGGTCACAGCGACGTCGCAGGGCAGGTAAGTAGTGTGACGGGTCTGGGCGATATTGTGTGCCATGGGCAGCGATTTGCCCATGTCGCACAACCGATGGGGGCGGGTACCCACGCTAGCGATATCGGTCACGATATCGCAGCATGTAAAGCGGCCTTTTGTGTCAGCACTGTTTGCTATAAAAATTGCGTAGCAAAAATGGGCAGGTATGTACAATGCAGAGGTGGTGTACCTTGCGGGGCACCAGAGGAACACTAACTTAGTATCTGAGACACTTTTAGTATGCCACTAAGTGTCAGCACTGTTTGCTATAAAAATTGAGTAGCAAAAATGGGCAGGTGTGTAGAATGCAGAGGTGCTGTAGGTAGCAGGACAGCAAAGGAAGCCTCATTTTGTATCCCTGCCAATGAAAAAATGCAGCAAGGAATTGCCTAAGCTGATGTAGCCAGACGCTATTATCTAAAGCCCAGCACAGCGTTGGCATGGACCTGCCTAGCAGCAATGCCTATGAACGGCTAAAATGTAGCCCTGAAAAGGGCTGAAATTACAAGTAGTCCCTAATCCGTAAAGCGCTGTGTAGCTAGCACTGCCTGTCTATAGCGCACACAGCAGCAGCAGCAGAAATGGGAGCGGTGACTGTCACCCACCTACAGCAGAGAGATAATGGCGGCGACGGGGAAAATGGCCGGGTCTTATAGGGCAAAGACATGTGACATGCATAGCCTATGACACAAGCCCTTGCTTGTCTGGCAAAAATCCACATTGCTGTGTGTGTGTGTGTGTGTGTCTGTGATTTGCGGACAGCCTGGCCCACCACACTGTAAGCGCGGTTAGAAAAAAAAAAAAAATTGTGATCGGCATTCTTTCAGCACTCAGCAGCAGCACTGATCTAAACCCCGCCCCCCCCACACACTATACGGTGAATTTTGATAATATCATGATTCACAGTGACTCACACTATTACAGTGAGAAGCCAGCTAATAACTAGGTACGCTTTTTGTTGATCGAACCGTTTTCCAACGTAACTCGTACTACCAAATTTTTACCAAATCGTTCGAGTTCGTCGAACGACTCGGAACACCCCCCAAAATCACTTGAACATGAAATTGGCGAACCTCGAACCTCGAACATCGCTCATCTCTACTATTAACACAAGTTTAACAACCCGGCATAAGTGTTGTTCTACTACCTGTAGAAAAGGTCACCTTACAGTATTCACCTTCAATAATCAAACCAAAAAATGGGAAAAAGAGGGGGTAAGGGCCGTGGACGAGGTGGTAGTGACAGTGGTGGTCGCCCAAGCAGTGTGATCGAGCCAAAGAAAAAGGTTCCTGCTTTTTCTACCTCTGCCTTCCTATCCCAATTTTCTTGTACACGTGGGAAAGCACTCTTGCGCCCTGAACAGTGCAAACAGGTAACGAGTTGGCTAGCAAAAAATGCCTTCAGTTACTTGTCGAGTAGCAAATCCCAAGGGTCCACAGAGACAGACTTGAGTAGCCCAGAGGCTGGCCCATCGAATCCTCAGTCTGGTCCTCCTTCCTCACAACATCAGTATTCTAAGGAAACATATGACACCAAAGCAGGTTACTCTGAGGAACTGTTTACGGGACCCTTTGACCTTTCTTGCCTCTCACCGCACAACACCACCAACGCAGGTGAGGCCGTGGTGTGCAGTGATGCACAGATCTTTGAGCACCCGAGGCCAGAAGAAAGCCATGTTGTTGGCCGTGACATGTTGGGCAATCGGGTGGAAATGTTGGAGGATGATGAAAGACAGTTGCCCTCAGGTCAGCCTCAAACCTCCATTACCGAAGATGTTGACCTTCAGGAATGTTAAGACGACCTGGTCGATGATGAGGTGAGTGATGCAACATGGACGGGTGGCATGGATTGCGAGAGCAGCAGTGCAGAGGAGCATGTGCCCATAGTCCGCAAAAAGGCTGTAAGAGATAGGGTTTCGACCACTGCCAGAGGTCAATCAACTGTGCACATGACACCACCACCTGTGGCATCTCAGAGTCCAAGGGTCTGGGCACAACCTGTGCCATCTCAGAGTCCAAGGGTCCGTGCACCACCTGTGCCATCTCAGAGTCCAAGGGTCCGTGGTGCGATTGTGTGGGAGTTTTTTTTCCAAGAGTACTTTGGACCAAATGGTTGCCATTTGTCAAATCTGTCAGACCAAGCTTAGCAGAGGCATAAATACTTTCAGCTTGGGCACCTCCAGCATGAGAAACAATATGTTAGCCAAGCACACCACTAGGTGGTTGACAGCTCTAGGTGAAAAACACGATTTCTAGATTCCAAACTCTGCCACTTCCCCTGGGCTGCCTGCTTTCCAAACTGGAGTGCAAGAAGGCGGCGCTGATGCCTGCTTCTCCCATCCTGATCTTGGCCAGTCACAATCATCAATAACCACATCCAATTTGGTGTCCCAGCATTCCGTTCAGTGTCCATACCACAGACCTTAGAAAAGCAAAAATACCCCGTTACGCACTCATGAGCAGAAATCATAACTGCACACATTGCATGATTGATAGCCCTTGAGATGTTGCCGTATCGGCTTGTGGGAACAGAGGCTTTCCGCGACCTTTTGGCATTGTTAGAAACTGAATTTATTAAACTCCTTGGCATGTTATGTCCTGTTGCAAATCCTACCAATTTTTAAAAATAAGCTGTTGGGAGCTCTGGAGAGTACCTTGTGATGCTGTGCTCCATGGTGTCTGAACTATTATCCCCTGGGGGAACTGAATTTATTAAACTCCTTGGCATGTTATGCTCTGTTGCAAATCCTACCAATTTTTTAAAAAAAGATGTTGGGAGTACCTTATGATGCTTTGCTACATGGTGTCTCAACCATTACACCCTAGGGGAACTGAATGTATTCAACTCCTTGGCATGTTATGCCCTGTTGCAAATCCTACCAATTATTTTTTAAAAAAGCTGTTGGGAGTACCTATTGATGCAGTGCTCCATAGTGTCTGAACCATTATCCCCTGGGGAAACTTAATTTTTTTATATACTCGGTGTTAGCTAGTAGAATAAAGCCTGAGTTCCAGAGTGAAACAACTGCCACTTTCACGGTGCTGCATGCTTCACAAACTGCGGTCTAGGAAGCAGGCGATGATGTCTCCTGCTCCCAACCTGCTTTTGGTCAGATACAATCATCATCAACGACATCAGCTACGATGTCCCAGCGTGGCATTCATTTGTCCATAAAACATGCATTTCTCAATTTAATAGAATTTGAATAGAGGGCCACTTCTGCCGGTGGTGTTGGTGGAGGAGGAGGAGGACAAGGCCAACACCCAAATGGCCACATTGGCAGTAGCACTGTAAAGTGTTATGGAGTAAGTATTCCAACTTTCACACTAATGATATAGGGGATGCAGAAAACTACAAATGACTGCCAGCTCTCCCCAATGTATGTTACAGGACCCACCTGGGAGCCCTAAGAAGTCTGAGATTTGAGGACAGCCACTGGCCCTTAGAGGGCCACTGGGGCCGGTGGTGCTGGTGGAGGAGGAGGAGGGGCAAGGTCAACATGCCGACGGGCACATTGTAGCTGAACTTTTAAAGTGCTGTCAAATATGTCCCAAAAAGGAGGTGTGAGACAGACACCAATATAATGTACAAGTTACAGCCCTTTCTAATCGAAAAATGAAAAATGTAAAAAACGAAACATGTGAACATATGCTAAAGAAGGGTTTTTCTGATTTGAAGTTTTATTACAGTTATTAGGTACTATAAACTGTTTCTTAGCAATTTCCCCTCTTTTTCTTTGGTTTGAGAGCTGTTCTGGCGACTACATAAACGTCGCTTGCTGCTCTGACCACGTTATTTAAAGACACCAGAAATGCAGTGAGGTACCTTTTACAAGCGGCGCCCATACTGTTTCAGCGTTTTCCCATCCAGTTCAGCCTTCTCCTCAGTCACCACAGGTCACCGACAGGTCCGACGTAAAATTATTCTGGTTTCCCATAGACTTACATTGGGGGTTGAATATTCGCGAATACTCGAATAGCGGCGAGGTATTTGCCGCATATCCGTCAAAGCGAATAATAGGGTATTCGATCATCCCTAGTGCTAATCCTTGATTTGTTTACAGTCAATAAACAATTGTTGTTTAGTCACCACTGCTTTCTGATTGTCTGTGTTGCATCCTATACCCTGCTTACAGATGGCATAATCAACAGGAGTCAACATTCAAATGCAGAAATAATGGATCAGTTAGTGAATAAGTCCACATGGGACAGCCTTCCCCTCTGACCTATGCTTAGTCACATACCAAAATTTAGAGGAGACAATTTAATGATGTGGGTCTGGGTCAAACAAGAGATTCCATGCTTAATGGACATGGGTCATAAGTGACCACAATGCCAGAAGTACATTTCCGTCAGTACTGCCCTAAATGTCGCTTAATCCAGAGGGGGTCCAACTCTCTGATTGCCCACCTGGTGAATGCGAATATGGGAGGCTTGGAACTACAATGGGTTGCAAGGATGTCTAAGTACTGGTATAAGATAGCCTACCTGTCAATGGCTGGGAATAGACATGAGGACACACTATCCAAAGTGACCCATGAATGGACCCATCCAGGATGTGGATGAAGAGTTAGAGGGTAATGAGACCCTGGACCTCAGGCACTTTGTGGAAGCTAATGTGCCACCCCCATGGAAGCAGCCGAGCTGCTCGGATCCGGGTTCGCTGTGGCTCGAGCGTCTCCGGACCCGGGGGTCATGCGGCCACTCAAATGAAAGGGGATATTTACAGGGAAGTTGATGTATAGTTCGTGACGCCACCCGTGGTGTACGGTAATTTGGGAGTACCGTCGCTGCCGTTAGGAGTACCCGGGGTGATGAAGTGGGGCAGCAAGGTGTCGTAGCCCTCCACGGGTAGGGGGATGCCCCGGGACTTGGTGTAGGGGTGCCGTGGGGTGCAGGGGTCACTCTCGTACTCACTCAGCTCATAAGCAGACACTGACAACCGGGTAAACCAAGTCTTTGGGTACTGCTGCCGCTGAGGGGAACTCGTCCGGGTCCCATACGCTATAGTGTTGTCTGGTGATCCGTGACCTGCCTTCTGGCACTAAGTTTGACTTCAACATTCTGATCCCTGGAGGCTACAACATCTAAGGAGGCTATTATACTACAATGTTAAATCTCCTGATGAACTCCGTCCACTAAAGAGATTGAGAGAAACGCGTCGAGATCTTTTGATGTGAACCTATAGAATGTCTCAAAGCACCCGTCAGTGAGAAATAAAAAGATAAATGCTAATATATATGTCTTAAACCCTATTGCTCATATTGAACAAAAAGATGCCTGCAATTGATGATAGGGAATATAGGGTATGTAAGGGTAAGCCGCCGAGGAATGGGGGCATCGAAAAAATAAGGATGTACTCCATTGTGAGGTAAGAGCAAGTGGATTGAGGGACACAATCCACAGTATATATATGGCAAAGTAAAGGTGAAGGAAAGGGAGAGCTGCCGAGGAATGGGGGCATCGGTCAAATAAGGATGTACTCCATTGGTAGGCAGGAATATATTCCATGAGGGTAAGAATAAGGGAAAGGTAACAAAACTCTTTTACCTCCTTCATCTGTGTTGATTGCTCAAGCTATTTGAATAATAATTCTATATACCCCTCATCTCTCTAGTGTCCTATGGAAATTGATTAGGAAACTACAGTCAGGGCCAGAAATATTTGGACAGTGACACAAGTTTTGTTATTTTAGCTGTTTACAAAAACATGTTCAGAAATACAATTATATATATAATATGGGCTGAAAGTGCACACTCCCAGCTGCAATATGAGAGTTTTCACATCCAAATCGGAGAAAGGGTTTAGGAATCATAGCTCTGTAATGCATAGCCTCCTCTTTTTCAAGGGACCAAAAGTAATTGGACAAGGGACTCTAAGGGCTGCACTTAACTCTGAAGGCGTCTCCCTCGTTAACCTGTAATCAATGAAGTAGTTAAAAGGTCTGGGGTTGATTACAGGTGTGTGGTTTTGCATTTGGAAGCTGTTGCTGTGACCAGACAACATGCGGTCTAAGGAACTCTCAATTGAGGTGAAGCAGAACATCCTGAGGCTGAAAAAAAAGAAAAAATCCATCAGAGAGATAGCAGACATTCTTGGAGTAGCAAAATCAACAGTCGGGTACATTCTGAGAAAAAAGGAATTGACTGGTGAGCTTGGGAACTCAAAAAGGCCTGGGCGTCCACGGATGACAACAGTGGTGGATGATCGCCGCATACTTTCTTTGGTGAAGAAGAACCCGTTCACAACATCAACTGAAGTCCAGAACACTCTCAGTGAAGTAGGTGTATCTGTCTCTAAGTCAACAGTAAAGAGAAGACTCCATGAAAGTAAATACAAAGGGTTCACATCTAGATGCAAACCATTCATCAATTCCAAAAATAGACAGGCCAGAGTTAAATTTGCTGAAAAACACCTCATGAAGCCAGCTCAGTTCTGGAAAAGTATTCTATGGACAGATGAGACAAAGATCAACCTGTACCAGAATGATGGGAAGAAAAAAGTTTGGAGAAGAAAGGGAACGGCACATGATTCAAGGCACATCCTCTGTAAAACATGGTGGAGGCAACGTGATGGCATGGGCATGCATGGCTTTCAATGGCACTGGGTCACTTGTGTTTATTGATGACATAACAGGAGACAAGAGTAGCCGGATGAATTCTGAAGTGTACCGGGATATACTTTCAGCCCAGATTCAGCCAAATGCCGCAAAGTTGATCGGACGGCGCTTCATAGTACAGATGGACAATGACCCCAAGCATACAGTCAAAGCTACCCAGGAGTTCATGAGTGCAAAAAAGTGGAACATTCTGCAATGGCCAAGTCAATCACCAGATCTTAACCCAATTGAGCATGCATTTCACTTGCTCCAATCCAGACTTAAGACGGAAAGACCCACAAACAAGCAAGACCTGAAGGCTGCAGCTGTAAAGGCCTGGCAAAGCATTAAGAAGGAGGAAACCCAGCGTTTGGTGATGTCCATGGGTTCCAGACTTAAGGTAGTGATTGCCTCCAAAGGATTCGCAACAAAATATTGAAAATAAAATATTTTGTTTGGGTTTGGTTTATTTGTCCAATTACTTTTGACCTCCTAAAATGTAGAGTGTTTGTAAAGAAATGTGTACAATTCCTACAATTTCTATCAGATATTTTTGTTCAAACCTTCAAATTAAACGTTACAATCTGCACTTGAATTCTGTTGTAGAGGTTTCATTTCTAATCCAATGTGGTGGCATGCAGAGCCCAATTCGCGAAAATTGTGTCACTGTCCAAATATTTCTGGACCTAACTGTACCTTGGCAACCTTCACTTTGTGAATTTATTTTTTGTTCTTTTGTTGTTTTGAGTTTAGCTTTTAATGTATATTAATAAAATGTAAATTTTAATAATTAGTATATTCTGTCACAACGCTGTATTTTGTATACCCAATCAAAAAAAATGTTTTTCTCTCTAAAAACCTTAACTTGGTGACCCAGTAGTATGGAACTGTCCGGGCCCCGCTCCCGACTATGGCTAAGTGTGGGAGCTTGCTTTCAGGGCTCACGCTTGGGATTTTCTGGACCGTTTGGATTGGAAAGTTTCTTTCCCCCTCGTTGTGCTAATGCCCCAAATCTAGAGCACGTGGGAACAGATCATAAAGGCTCCAATCTCCTCAGGTGAATTGTCAGGTTGCCTGAAGCTACTCCCCGACCTAGGGTCTGTTAACCCTATTGTGCCTTCGGTCCCGGACCGGTGACAGTGCTAGGCTGCCAGCTGTCCACCTCAACAAGTCCAGACACCTTGCCACAATCCCCTGCGACCGGGAGTCCGACTCCTCTATGCCCAGACCACCTTCTGCAACCTGGACAGTTTCTCCAGGAGCCACCGCTCCCAACTTCCTCTGAGCTCCTCACAGCTCGAGGGCTACTTCCCAACTCTCCCTCAACTCACAGACTGACTACACTCCTCACTTCCCCCCCTGACCCCCAAGTGCGCGACTCTATTCCACTCAAGCCGTCCACGGGTGTGTCTGGTGGGTGTGGTGCAGGGTGTATCTAGGATTTGATTTGCTGTTGGAGGCAAACATTAGATAGGGACCCAGAACCAAGAAAGAGGTGGAATACTGCATGGAAGGGCAGCCTGTGCAGTAACCTGTGACGACCTGATAGTCCAGGGGCGTCACTTTCCCCCTTGGTTAAATGTAGCTCGTCCTCGAGCTACAGGACATCTAAAGGTTTATTTTCATAACTGCAAGAAAAAGGGGTAACATTTTAGTTACAAGTTTTTCATCCCACATTAGGGAGGCACATTACTTAAACGTTACATTAACTGATTACAGTTCATCCTTTTAACTATGGAACGCTACCATTTATGTTAGTAACGGAGGCTCAACCTACTCTGTAGCAGCCTCTTCCTGTGACAGTCCAGTCCCAACGTCCCGGATCCCATCAAGCCGCCACCCAAACAACCTGACCCGCTGCATTCCTATCCATGGGTCCGTGACCAGGTTAAGGTCCCGGGTGTTGGAAAGACGACTCTGGTTGGCACAGGAGGTGCAACTATGTACAATAACACAAGTCCGTGCTGGCCACAACCAGTCCCGTGGCCATGGTCTATATTTACTACCAAATAAATGTATAAAACCGGAGTCCATGCACCTTGTGCAAATGTAACGGGGTGCCAGGGGTGCCTCGGGGCTTGTAGTCGTGGCCCCTTCTGTTAGGCTTACCCCTGGTGCCGCCGTCACTTTGGGGACAGGAGATGTCTTGGTGGGGCAGAGTGTGGTGGTGCATATGTCGTCCGACGTACAAACACTTTTCAGGCGTGATTCAGTGAAATCAGAAGGCATTTTATTGATCACAACTTCTTCACACACCCGGCAGTAATAGATGACTTTACACTTCTTTGACTGGGGGAAAACCTGTCCTGACGTCTCCTCCAGTGGGGATGTGCCCGGCTAATCCTCTTCACCTGGCTCCCACTACGGCTACCCACAGACCGGACCCACACCGGTACTGCTTCGCACTTTGAGGTTCCGCCCGCTCCTTTTCTCTCCGGCTTCCCTATTCATCCAGCTCCCACACTCTGCCCCTGCTCCTGCTCTGCTTCTTCTCTCCCGTCCCGGACTCAACTGCCTTCTGTACTCCCACTTTTTCTCAACACCTTTTCTCTCCCTCCCCTTTAACTTGCCGGCTCCTCCTACCACTTGTTTCTATGAGACAGCCGTCCCACCCGGCCATTGGGGGAAACCCTAACACAGTGTAAATACATTAACAACATTTTTATTAAATAACATCAGAAAAGAACTACACTCTCTTGTAAGGGGTCTGCCCACCCCTTACACAAACATTATATTAACTTTTTCTCAATCTGGTAAAATTCTCTATTGATTAAACCTAGTATGATTATTCAGAATTTTTTTATGATCACTACTATTCATTGCTTATTCAAGAAAAATAAACTGTGGAAAATAACAAAGGAAAATACAGATTTTCTTTTAACATTCTAACTTTAAATGGCTGGGTCCCGTAGCCATGCTTCCTTGTGGCTACGCACCATGGACGCCGGCAAGACCTCCTCAACCATCACTTGCTTGGTTACATCCAGGGCGTACCAACCCCGCTCTCCACAACGCCGGACATACGTGACCATATCCTCTGGTTCCAGATTCCGCCCAGGGTGTCCCCTGGGGAGGTGCTGTGCCACATCCCGCCGTGACACAAACACCCCAGCTGTGAGGCCCGCTTCCCGGATAAATCCCCATCCCTTGCCGGGGTCAAAATGATCCACGAAGCCGAGGCACTGTGCAACTCGGATTCGGGAAGTGGCATTTCTCACCTGGTCCTTCTCTGTTTGGGTACAGGAGGCAATCTCCCATCGTTGCCGGTCTCATTTTGTCATCTACTGATAGAGCTCTCACTGTTGTCGTTCCCAGTAGGAGGCGTCAGTGTCCGGCCTCGTGTCCCTTGCTGGCATGGGTTGTAGGTGCACTCCTGCGGCCCCAACAGCCGCTGGGATGGCGCGCGGTGGCAGAACCGGTAGCTCCTTAGGTTCTGCCCTCGCCACTTCATGAAGAAGAACCGACTACTCCGCAGCCGGGAGTGCAGAGTCCGGGTGCTCCGTTTCAAGGTACGGGCTCGGTGATGTGGCCGGGTCTGGTCGGGCCGGTGTCTGGCTGACCGCTGTTGTGACCTGATCAAGTGACGGGGCTGGCAGCTCCGCAGCTGGCTTCTCATAGACTGGGGCTGAAGGTTCCGCTGCCAGGGTTGGAATAGGCAGCTCAGCGTCCGCCGAGGACAGGGGTGGCAGTGGTGAAGTGTTTGCCATGAGCAGGGGCAGACCAGATCCCACAGCCGCATCGGCCGGATTAGGGGAATCAACTGGGACTCGGTATCCGCTTACCCGTTCCTCACGTGGGATTTCGATCTCATGGGCTCGCACCGCCACTGCCAGGCTCCTCATCTCTTCTCTCCAGTGGTCTAGTATGAAGAGGAATTGCGTCCGCATCTTCCTGCAAAGCTGCTCCGTTTCTTGTTCGATCCAGGTCGTGGTCCCGGGAGCAGCATGCTCTGGTGACCAGTCTTGTGCAGCCACCATCTTTCCTCTGCAGGGTCCAGGAACGTTATGGCAGAGTCATGGCATCCCTGCTTTTCTTCCGTTGCTACATGACGTCACGCCCCCTCGGTTTTCAACCACCACTCACTGCTATGCTGTGGCCCTCTGGGAACTTCTGGTTCTGGGCTGACTTTCAGGACAAAGGGCGGGGCTTCGGCTTTGCGCGCTTTTGGTCGAGAAGACAGTGTTTTGGTACCAAAAGATGGCGGAAGATGGTGAAAATGGCGGGAAACGGGACTTTTGACTCGCAGTTTGGATTTTCAAGGCGCACGTCACCCAGGTAAGTGGGTCCTGCTCGTATCCTGTTCATGACGCCAGGAATTTGAGGTGTGCTACCTCCATGGAAGCAGCCGAGCTGCTCGGATCCAGGTTCGCTGTGGATTGAGGGTCTCCGGACCCAGGGGTCGTGCGGCCACTCAAATGAAAGGGGGATATTTACAGGGGAGTTGATGTATAGTTCATGATGCCACCCGTGGTGTACGGTAATTTGGGAGTACCGCCGCTGCCGTTGGGAGTACCCGGGGTGATGAAGTGGGGCAGCAAGGTGTCGTAGCCCTCCACAGGTATGGGGATGCCCCGGGACTCGGTGTAGGGGTGCAGTGGGGTGGGTAAAACTGGGTAAAACAAATCTCCGGGTACCGCTGCGGGGGAGCCCGTCCGGGTCCCGTCCCCTATAGTGTTGCTTGGTGATCCGTGACCTGCCTCCTGGCACTAAGTTTGACTTCAACCCCGTGGCCCAGTGGTATGGAACTGGCCGGGCCCCGCTTCCCACTATGGCTAAGTGTGGGAGCTTGCTCTCAGGGTTCACGCTTGGAATTTTCTGGACCATTTGGATTGGAAAGTCCTATCCCCCTCGATGCACTAATGCCCCGATTCTGGAGAGGGTGGGAACAGATCATAAAGGCTCCGTTCTCCTCAGGTGAATTGTCGGGTTGCCTGAAGCTACTCCCCGACCTAGGGTCCATGTACCCCATCGTGCCTTCGGTCCTGGATTGGTGACAGTACTAGGATGCTCGAGAGGGGTAATCCCGGCACACAGTATATGAAAAAAATGGTAAGTCCAGGTATAATATGCTTGAACAAAATTTCTTTATTTTTCACCAATTATTGTACTGCCCGCCCAACGTTTTGGCTCACGCAGGAGCCTTCATCAGGGGTCAAGAGCACTAAGAAAAGGAATATGGTATACAAGGAAAAACAAACAGAAACAGTATTTACAAAATGCATCATGACATTACATCAAAGAAATTATAAGGAAAAAAACCTATTGAGGACTATGGGAAAGATATGAATCTATTGTCGTGGTATGAGGGTTGACCTAAAAGGATCTAACCGCTAAGAGAGAAGAAAAGAAAATCCTGTGAATATGAAGGGTGAAAAAAAGGGGGGGGGAAGAGAACAAGGAAAAGAAGAAGAGAATAAAAAGGTAAAAGAAGGGACCTAAAGAGATATAGAGAGAGGGAGAAGGAAACAGGGAAAGGAGAGAAACTGAAAAGTATGGAGTAGTCAGGAAGCAAGAGAATTACTGGAGAACATACCCGAGAAATTGGTAATGGTGAGAAATCATGTAGGTACAGCAGGACCTGTGAGCGAGAGGGAATTGTAGGAAAAGAAGGGAAAAGAGGAGATGCATAAGATATCACATAGTGTAATTAAAGGGGTGAAAAGTAGTAGGACCATGTTTGACTTACTTAGTGTAGTCAGCTAATGGGTTAATCCAACAGGAGGAAATGGTTGCTACCGAAAAGGTAGACAAGGGAAACCCTAATGTGAGAATATATAATTAATACAGGTGAAAACAAGAGTTAAAGGGACAACAAGAAAAGGGGGGGCAAAAAGGGGGGTTGTATATAGCTGTACATACCGAAAAGGGGGTGGGTTGCAGATGATGTGAAGGGGCTCACACGGTAGTTTGGGATATAAGGTGAAAGCTGCCAAATGAGAACAGTGTCAGTAAGGTAGTATAATATAAATTAAAACAGAATATAAGGATGAGGATACATACCAATCGGACAGAGTAATGTATACTACGATTATCAATCATATGTAGTATGACAAGTAAGTTGTCAAAATGACGTCAGTGTTGCTAGGGAAAAAAAAGGGGGGGATCATGACTATAATGGTATGTAAAGGGCAAAGAGAGAGAAGCAAGGAAAGGGTAGGAACATACCTAGGAGCACTTTGGATAGAGGTGAGAGCACCAGGAACAAGCCTGTAATGTATCAAGAAGTGAAGTGAAGTAAAGTTAGTCACATGAAAAAAGTGAACAGAGTGGAGCAAAGTAAAGCATCATAGCAGAAATGTCTTACCTAGAGTGGCATGGTAGTATGGTAACTACGTGGAGGGAGCCCAGGGACTGTGTAGAAAATGAGCCTCTATATACAGGCACATGAGTAACCATAGGTGGAGTGTGAATCGCCATCAGGTGTGGGGGGGTGTGGTGGTCACTGGGTGTGTGCATGACGCGCAGCCGACGCCCACCAATGGGCGGGGTATGGGCGGTCGGCGCGTGCCAAGTGCCCCCACACAGGAGTGGCAGTGTAAGTGTGGAGCGTGTGCGTGACGCGCGGCTCCCGCCATGCCCACCGTGGGCGGGACATCGGCGGGCGGCGCACGCCAGGCACACACAGAGGGATATGCGTAAGAAGAGATGACAGATGGGCGTACGCATGACGCGCGGCGACCGCCACGCCCCCGTGGGCGGGGTATAGGCGGGGGACGCGCGCCAGGCAAACGCCCATACTGTGTGATTATTCAAGGGTGATGACGCGATGATGACGTGCATGCGCATGCGCGTTGCACAGTACCCATTCCACGCTCCAGTGTTATGGAGCGTAGATGGGCGGTATGAAACGGGCGCATGCGCCGTGCAAAGTGATAGGTGATGGTCCTACTACTTTTCACCCCTTTAATTACACTATGTGATATCTTATGCATCTCCTCTTTTCCCTTCTTTTCCTACAATTCCCTCTCGCTCACAGGTCCTGCTGTACCTACATGATTTCTCACCATTACCAATTTCTCGGGTATGTTCTCCAGTAATTCTCTTGCTTCCTGACTACTCCATACTTTTCAGTTTCTCTCCTTTCCCTGTTTCCTTCTCCCTCTCTCTATATCTCTTTAGGTCCCTTCTTTTACCTTTTTATTCTCTTCTTCTTTTCCTTGTTCTCTCCCCCCCCCCTTTTTTTCACCCTTCATATTCACAGGATTTTCTTTTCTTCTCTCTTAGCGGTTAGATCCTTTTAGGTCAACCCTCATACCACGACAATAGTTTCATATCTTTCCCATAGTCCTCAATAGGTTTTTTTCCTTATAATTTCTTTGATGTAATGTCATGATGCATTTTGTAAATACTGTTTCTGTTTGTTTTTCCTTGTATACCATATTCCTTTTCTTAGTGCTCTTGACCCCTGATGAAGGCTCCTGCGTGAGCCAAAACGTTGGGCGGGCAGTACAATAATTGGTGAAAAATAAAGAAATTTTGTTCAAGCATATTATACCTGGACTTACCATTTTTTTCATATACTGTGTGCCGGGATTACCCCTCTCGATTGACTTATTTTTTTCCCGAGCACCAGGATTATAGCAGTGAGCACAATTTATTCTCTACTAGTACTAGGCTGCTGGCTGTCCTTCTCAACAAGTCCAGACACCTTGCCATGATATTCTGCGACAGGGGGTCCGACTCCTCTAGGTCCAGACCATCGTTTGCAACCTAGACAGTTTCTCCAGGAGGCACCGCTCCCGACTTCCTCTGAGCTCCTCACAGCTCAAGGGCTACTTCCCAACTGTCCCTCAACTCACAGACTGACTACACTCCTCACTCCCCCCCGACACCCCAAGTGGGCGATTCTATTCCACTCAAGCCATCCACTGGTGTGTCTGGTGGGTGTGGTGCAGGGTGTATCTAGGATTTGATTTGCTATTGGAGGCAACACTATTAGATAGGGACCCAGAACCAACAGGGAGGTGGAATACTGCATGGAAGGGCAGCCTGTGCAGTACCCTGTGACGACCTGATAGTCCAGGGGCGTCACACTAACATGGCCGCTAAAGAGGTAGGAGAAGAATTCCGACAAAATCGAGTGCTGAGGTGCCCAAGAGATGAGTGGGTGCAACTGCAACAGTCCGACCCAAAACTAGCAGATCTGCAATAGTGGATGACCCCATTCTAGATGCCCAACAAAGAAGAAAGTAATTCAATGAAGTAGGAGAGAATGGTTGTAAAGCCGCGCTGCCAGATAGACCATTAAAATCAGCGGGCTTTATTGTTCATAGTTCTACGTGTTTCGGAGCTAGCATGCTCCTTCTTCAGGAGCCAACAATAGTAATGTACATTGAAAAGTGACCGAAATACATCCTTATATAGATGGTTACTGTTTGAAAAAGGGCTCGTGAGTAATTAACCATCACATGACAGGTCGCTTACTGTTACGAGGGGGACCTGGGGAAGCGTGCCAAGATGGGAAATGGACAGCTTCCGCCGGTCAAGGTCCACTGTGCGGTGTAAGGGACCGCTGCTATGGTCAGGAAAGAGTGAGCGGGTTGCTACTAGTGATCGTCTGGAATGTCACAGACGATCTATGTACACCGGTCCGCCCTAACCCGTGAGGGTTGTATGGCTCGGGGCTTCTCGATCGGTGTACCTGTTGCACGGGGACGCACAGAGGTGCCTACGCACGTGTGCCAGCGGGAGTCACAGGATTTGGCACGAGGGTAGCACAGAGGTGCCCACGCACGTGTGCTTTCAATAACCAGGTGAGTCCGGTGGAGACTCGAGGAGCTCACCTGGGACAGGAACACGGCCTGTTGAAGGAGATACTGCCGGAGCAGCAAGGCAGGAACACGGCCTGCAAACCAGGTGCTGCCTGAGCAGCAAGGGCAAAGCCCACAAAAGACAATAATGCCTGAGCAGTGGCGTGGCAGCACGCTGCCAGACATCCAAACATAGAAGGACAGTCGCGCGCCGCCATGATGGCAGGGGGAGCTTTTAAGGAGGTGTAGCTCCACCCAAGGGCGGGCGCGAGATGGACGTGACCCAATCAGGATTCGTGACGTCTTGGCCCGGCCAGTCAGGATTCAGCACACCACCAGCCTCGTTATCGGGCCGTGTGATATCAGTGAGTGAATCAGAAGACGTCACTTGGGGCACATACTCATCTTCCTGTCTCTGGGTCATAAAGGCGGGATCCTCGGTTTCACAATGTGCAGAGATAAGGGAAGTCTTGCTGCTTCCCTGAGCATCCATCCTTTGCACACTGTGCAACCTCCCCCACCCTCTGTGATGCTGAGCAGGAGGGCTCGTGGCAGACAAGGGATGGGAGACCACTCCATTCCTTGCAAGGGGAGAACCACTAGGTGTCACCCTTCTGCTGCGTCTCCCAGGAGGCAACTCCTGCATACTGCGCAGTCTCCCAGACCTTTGGTGCTGCTGAGCAGGAGGGCTCGCGGCAGACAAGGAATGGGGGACCACCTCATTCCTTGCAACAGGAGAGCCACGAGGTGTAACAGCTTACTATGTGTACATTGACAGTAGAGAGAATTCATTTAGATAAAGTGAACAACATTATGCAAGTTTAATGTGATAATAACAAAGAAGTAAGCAAAAGGATTTTGATTTTGAAGCAAAAGATTTTGAATTAAAATTACTATATCTAAAAAAAAGGGTATAGGAAAAAAGATATAGTAATTTAATTAAAAATTCTTTTCCTTTCTCCTTTGTTATTATTATTATCTGGTGTATGAAGCCTGACTTGAAGGAGAAGAAGGGGCACTTGGAAGAGTGCTTCATCATAATATACTCCCTCCTTGTGTGTTGAAAATGGAGCAAGTGGCTGGTCCCAGAGGAAACAAAGGAGTGCTGTGCCGAGGGTGACTGTTGATCATGAAGATGAGTGGTGGGAACCTAAAGGGCCCAGAGAAGCAGCGCTCCCACCTGCAAATGAACCAGAAAATGTGTTGAAGACTAAACCCTGCAGCAAATATCAGAAGGTCCAGGGGCCACGAGAAGCCACCCCTGAACTGAGTTATCATGGTGTGCGATGGGATAATCGGAGACCGACCAGAGCTCCTAAACTTGCCCTCAGGCTAGGGAGGCCCTAGCATACCCTGATCCCAGAGATACGTCTAATGGTGATGAAGTCTGGACCGTCTTCTGTGTGTCTGTCTTTTGGCTCCTGTTCCTGGCTCTTACACAGCACCATACTATATAAACAGGTCCACACTATATCCTGTATTATATTTTGTCTGTATATACTACATGTATATAGTGGATGTGTGTACAATATAGTGCTGTGCATACACTATATACAGCCCAAAACCTCAATTTTAAATACAGCCCACAGCCTCTGATTTATATACAGCCTGAAGCCTCCATTTTATATACAGCACACAGATTGTTTTATTTACAGCCCACAGTTTGTATTTTATATACTGCCTGCAGCTTCTAGTTTATATACAGCCTGCAGCCTCTATAGCCCACAGCCTATATTTTATATACAGCCCACAGCTTCTATTTGATATACAGCCTGCAACCTCTATGCAATATATAGCTAGCAGCAGCAACCTCTATTCTGTATAAAGCCAGTAGCAGCCTCTATTGTGTATATAGCCATCAGCAGCAGCCTCTATTGTGTATACAGCCATCAGCAGCAGCCTCTATTGTGTATACAGCCATCAGCAGCAGCCTCTATTGTGTATACAGCCAGCAGCAGCCTCGTATATACAGCTAGCAGCAGCAGCAGCTTCTATTGTGTATCGTGTTATATGCTCATGTGAACGAGACCTTATCCACATACTATGCTCCAGCAAGGGAATGCCCCGAAATGTAGTGCACCATTAATAGTGTTCCCATATACAGTGCCCTCAACACAGATTGCACGCTCACAATGCCATAGTTATAGTAGACCTGTCAATAATAGTTGCATTATGTAGTCACATATTTACATTCTTTTGTGTGTGCTGGGCAGAAACATAGCAGAAGAAACAGGACTGCAGAAGACTCAACCTTTTCACTTGTAAAAAGCAGCACGAGGTGTACATCAAAAGGGGAATGGAGGAGGTGGGATGAGGAGTAGTTGGTATGTTGAGGAAGGTGGGATAAGTAATTGTCTCGTGACGCCACCTACGATATACGGCCAGGATTTAGCCAACACTGCGGTCGCTGTCCCATGCCTCATGATGGCGACCACCCTGTCTACCCTAGTCCAGTCCCTAGTGAGAAAGTACCTAAGCTGTATGTAAGGTGAAATGGGGAAACACAGGTGATTAACTCTCTCCTTACCCAAGATGAATAATGCACCTTAAATGAGGTGCAGTACCCTGTGGCGACTGAAGCCTCAGGGATGCCACATTCTCCCACAGCAAATCGCAGCACTCCCAGGCTGCAATAAATTAATAATGGGATGCCGCATTTTGTTATACATTAAACAGGTTAACAATCTTTCCTTTATGGGAGGCATTATCAATCAATAGTTTCAAATATTAAACAGTTAAACAGTTACTGGTCAGCATTGTTCAAATGCAACAAAAGAAAACATCAACATTTGCATAGAACAACATTTACTCTTTCTTGGCTATTGGTGGTACCAGAGGGCTGGTTCCAGCCCTCTGGCTCTGGGCATTCAAGGGACATCCCTGGGTAAAGTGTCCAACCTTGTCACAGCGCCGGCAGATCGGCTGCCCGTTGGCATCATACCGGTCAGGGATCTGAGGCAGCGGGTTCTTTCCACGTCGCCGCCAAGTGAAGTCGTCGGACCTTGAAGCCAGTACAATGGTTACAGGTTGCTGAGCCCCTGGCCTGATTTGCACCGCTTTGGTCAAAGAAGCCATACCTTTGATCAATTCCAGGATCTGAAGCCGCAGTTCATTGATGGAGTCCTTGCAGGCACGGGATTTCCTGCTGGTTTTCGGCAGTGGGGCTCTTCCGCGCTCTTTCTGGGCTCCACCCATGCTTTTGCGTTCTTTTTGGGTTCTGCCCGCAATGGCACACCCCTACTTTTCCCATGCTGCCCAAGTAATGGCGACTATTGTTTTAAGCAATACGTTCTGTAAGGCGCACAGTACCCATTGGTGCGGGCACGTTATCCTGTTTGTTACGCCAAAATGTAGCACCCACGGGGCAGGCGTTAAAACACTCGTCGCCGGGCGGTGATGTCGGGTCTGGAATGTCACAAGTGCCCCTGCCCAGCTTCATGGCCCCGAGGTGTACACCAGAAGGGGAATGGAGAAAAGTGGGCTGAGGAGTAGTTGGGATGTTGAGAAAGGTGGGAGAAGTAGCTGTCTCGTGACGCCACCTACGATATGCGGCCAGGAATTATCCACTGCTGCAGTCGTTGTCCGCTGGGGTGGCTGTGTCGTAGCTAGGATGATTCAGCTTCCTACAGGTGAAGTTAGGCCCAAGAGAGGATGATGGAGGAAGTAGTAGCAGTTGGCCCCGAAGCGCGGGGCGACGTCGCCGGCAATGAGGAGTGGACACAGTGGTTGCAGTTCAAGGTCTTTACTCATTGTCTGTGGGTTACCCGGAGGTGCCGGTCTCCACCGTGATGGACTCCAGCCAATCCCGGATAAGTTAGAGGTAGCCACCGGTGTTTGAAAGTGTCCTTTCCTAAGGGATGCCTTTTCAGAAGTGAGGAACCCGGGCTGAGCTTCCTGCTCCAAACCTCAGGCTCCTTGAAGAAAGAAGGAAGAGAGTCATGACGTGCTGCCAGAACTGTAGTCCTGACTTGACTGAAGATTGAGTAACGGTTGCTCCTACTTCTACCCCAAGTGGTGCCCGCCTCCCAGGTGGTTGTCCTAGTGACCGGGAAAGTCCCATGCCTCGTGATGGCCACCCCCCTTTCTACCCTAGTCCAGTCCCCAGTGAGAAGGTACCTAAGCTGTATGTAAGGTGAAATGTGGAAACACCGGTGATTAACCCCCTCCTTACCCGAGATGAATACTGCACCTTAAATGAGGTGCAGTTCCTTGTGGCGACTGAAGCCTCAGGGGTGCCACATATACACTGCACAGTACCACTTCTCTTGTCCTGTATACTGGGTGTTCTCCTCAGTACAAATACGGGGGTTTAAACCCGCTTACTTGTTCCTGAGAGACCACTAGATTGAATTGTGCACGGATACAAGGAAGACGGCCAGTCTTGTCAGCAAACATGTAATCCAGAAAAAAGATCCAGCAACCATATCCAGGCATAAAGGGGAGCCAGCACGATCTAAAAATGGCATGCATCATATAAAAAGTGCAAATTCACAAATTTATTCCAACTGTACTTTAATATAAATGAGATTTTTAGCAAATAATTGATCAATTCTTTGAGCCACCCCTGCCAACGTCACGGCAAATCTCAATAGGGGGGTCCTACACTATATTCTATATTTCATGTGTGCCATGCGGCCTCCTAGATAAAGTTAAAAGCAGAACCATAATGGAGCAAACATACCTGTAACCTGTATATATAACCGCTTCTATGTTGCAAAAGAGGCAATTGTGGATAGAGGCCAGCCCAGGTCCCAGCATGTGGAGCAAGCTCTACACATACCAGGACTATATCACAACTGACCCTCCCAGTGCCAGACAGCAACCATTGATAAAGGCGGACCAGATCCAAGTATGGTGCTTAATTAGCAATGCCTGTGGAAAGGGTGAGGCAACTGAATGTGAAAAGCTACCAACAGGAGGAATTTATTGCAAACCAAGATCAGGCGTGCATAGCATGGTGGTGACCAGCCACCAGACATTTGTAGCATAACTACAACCAAACAGAGAGAGAGGGGAGCCAGCACAATCTAAAAATGGTATGCATCATATACAAAGTGCAAATTCACAGATTTATTCCAACTGTACTGTAATATAAATGAGATTTTTAGCAAATAATTGATCAATTCTTTGAGCCACCCCTGCCAACGTCACGGCAAATCTCAATAGGGGGGTCCTACACTATATTCTGTATTCTGGCCTCTATCCATAATTGCCTCTTTTGCAACATGGAAGCGGCTATATACAGGTTACAGGTATGTGTGCTCCATTATGGTTCTGCTTTTAACTTTATCTAGGAGGCCGCATGACACATGAAATACATAATATAGGTTAGGACCCCCCTATTGAGATTTGCTGTGACGTTGGCGGGGGTGGCCCAAAGAATTGATCAATTATTTGCTAAAAATCTCTTTTTTTTATTACAGTACAGTTGGAATAAATCTGTGAATTTGCACTTTTTATATGATGCATGTCAATTTCAGATCGTGCTGGCTCCTTTTTCCCCATATCCAGGGAATAAGACTAATTTCTCCAAGCGGATTTAAAAATAATCCCTACACTTCATTGCTCACATCCCCTGATGAAGAAAGGTGGAAATGCGCGTTGGGACTGAGACACACCGATATATGGGTTAGTAAATATAACATTACATCCACAATAGCCGCATTTATAATGAATGATAACTTGTATCTATCACAGGGTTTTTATCCTTAGAGATTGAGGCCATAATCTAAGGTGAACAGTAGAATTAACTTTTATGTTCATTACACAGAATTGTTTAAAAGTACAAGTATATTTAAAAATAAAAATATAAAAAAATTAAAAACATTCTATAGTTGGTATTTCGGCTATTGTCTTAAACGGATATAAATTACAAACTAGTATATAGCAGCAATATAGAGTGAACTAGAGCAGTAGTTTTGGCATGCAATGAAATAATATATTGGTATATATACAGTATATGGGTCATTAATCTGGCCATTTACACACAGATATACATATATAGATATTAAAATAAGACACATAAACATATACAGATATAATCCTTGTGAAAATACTAAAAAAACTAATTTATTATTATTAATTTTTGTATTATTATACTCATCAACCAGGGAATAACCTAAGGTTCATATAATTGAATTTTGTATTATAAATTGCATGTATGTACGATTTTTTGTACAATTTTTTTGTCCGGTATGCCATTTAAGTATTGTGTTCTATAAACAGAATTTAATGTTACGCATAATTGATTGTATCACCATTGCTGCAATAGGTGTGAATTGTTGATCCAAGAGGATTCCGTGATTTTTATATTGTGTGTTTTTTTTGTTTGTTTTTTTTAAGGTTCTAATAAATAAATATATTTTTATACAAAATGGGATTTTTTGTGCATCTTGTCCCATTAGTTGGGGTTGTTGGAAATATTATTGGAGTGATGCAGTCCTGCAAATTGGTTGAGTAGATCCAGTAAATTAAGACTATTGTGGATACAGGGAATAATAGATATAAAAATTATAAATTTCTTTCTAAATCCTTAAAAAGTACATCATTAGGTCATCCAAACATATTCACAGAGTACGCGTTTCGAGCATAGTTGCTCTTACTCCTTCTCCTGGACATGGTTGCTGGATCTTTTTTTCTGGAATATATGGGTGTTCTCCTCAGTATCTGTATTATTCTAAATATATATACTGCACAGTACCACTTCTCCTGTCCTGTATATTGATGGTAATTCTCAGCATACAGTCATATGAAAAAGTTTGGGCACCCCTATTAATGTTAACCTTTTTTCTTTATAACAAATTGGGTTTTTGCAACAGCTATTTCAGTTTCATATATCTAATAACTGATGGACTCAGTAATATTTCTGGATTGAAATGAGGTTTATTGTACTAACAAAAAATGTGCAATCCGCATTTAAACAAAATTTGACCGGTGCAAAAGTATGGGCACCCTTATCAATTTCTTGATTTGAACATTCCTAACTACTTTTTACTGACTTACTGAAGCACTAGATTGGTTTTGTAACCTCATTGAGCTTTGAACTTCATAGGCAGGTGAATCCAATCATGAGAAAAGGTATTAAAGGTGGCCACTTGCAAGTTGTTCTCCTATTTGAATCTCCTATGAAGAGTGGCATCATGGGCTCCTCAAAACAACTCTCAAATGATCTGAAAACTAACATTATTCAACATAGTTGTTCAGGGGAAGGATACAAAAAGTTGTCTCAGAGATTTAAACTGTCAGTTTCCACTGTGAGGAACATAGTAAGGAAATGGAAGAACACAGGTATAGTTCTTGTTAAGCCCAGAAGTGGCAGGCCAAGAAAAATATCAGAAAGGCAAAGAAGAAGAATGATGAGAACAGTCAAGTACAATCCACAGACCACCTCCAAAGACCTGCAGCATCATCTTGCTGCAGATGGTGTCAATGTGCATCGGTCAACAATACAGCGCACATTGCACAAGGAGAAGCTGTATGGGAGAGTGATGCGAAAGAAGCAGTTTCTGCAAGCACGCCACAAACAGAGTCGCCTGAGGTATGCAAAAGCACATTTGAACAAGCCAGTTACATTTTGGAAGAAGGTCCTGTGGACTGATGAAACAAAGATTGAGTTGTTTGGTCATACAAAAAGGCATTATGCATGGAGGCAAAAAACACGGCATTCCAAGAAAAGCACTTGCTACCCACAGTAAAATTTGGTGGAGGTTCTATCATGCTTTGGGGCTGTGTGGCCAATGCCGGCACCGGGAATCTTGTTAAAGTTGAGGGTCGCATGGATTCAGCTCAGTATCAGCAGATTCTTGACAATAATGTGCAAGAATCAGTGACGAAGTTGAAGTTACGCAGGGGATGGATATTTCAGCAAGACAATGATCCAAAACACCGCTCCAAATCTACTCAGGCATTCATGCAGAGGAACAATTACAATGTTCTGGAATGGCCATCCCAGTCCCCAGACCTGAATATCATTGAACATCTGTGGGATGATTTGAAGCGTGCTGTCCATGCTCGGCGACCATCAAACTTAACTGAACTGGAATTGTTTTGTAAACAGGAATGGTCAAATCTACCTTCATCCAGGATCCAGGAACTCATTAAAAGCTACAGGAAGCGACTAGAGGCTGTGATTTTTCCAAAAGGAGGATCTACAAAATATTAATGTCACTTTTATGTTGAGGTGCCCATACTTTTGCACCGGTCAAATTTTGTTTAAATGCGGATTGCACATTTTCTGTTAGTACAATAAACCTCATTTCAATCCAGAAATATTACTCAGTCCATCAGTTATTAGATATATGAAACTGAAATAGCTGCTGCAAAAACCCAAATTGTTATAAAGAAAAAAGGTTAACATTAATAGGGGTGCCCAAACGTTTTCATATGACTGTATGTATTATTCTCTATATAGACTGCACAGTACCACTTCTCCTGCCCTGTGTATTAGGTGTAATTATCTGTATTTTGCCTGTATTCTAGCTGTTGTTACGGGGGTGGGGTCTTTATGCGGCGTGGCAAAATTTCCTTAAAAGGTTTGGACTATCTGTGAATCTTGGTAAAAATTGTCCAGAAAAAAATGCATATTAGGTCGACAATCCTGCTTCTATTCCCTAATTAAGATACTGTTGTTAAATGAACTAAAGTGTTGTGCAATGTTCGGTTCCTAACTCATTTGGTGCCACAGCAGCGTCAGGCTCTGTCCACACTGCACAGTCTGACAAGCAACCTGATGTCTCCTGATTTTTCAGCCAGAGCTGGGCGTTGGCTGTTATATGTCCACAATTTCCCAGTCCTGCAAGATTTAAATCTTGCTGGTGTGGGGAACTCTGCTAGGAGCTCAGGTTGCTAATTAACAATCACAGCAATCCCCTTCCTATACACTGTGTGCAGAATTATTAGGCAAATGAGTATTTAATCACATGATAATTTTTATACATGTTGTCCTACTCCAAGCTGTATAGGCTTAAGAGCCAACTACCAATTAAGTAAATCAGGTGATGTGCATCTCTGTAATGAGAAGGCGTGTGGTGTTATGACATCAACACCCTATATAAGGTGTGCTTAATTATTAGGCAACTTCTTTTCCTTTGGCAAAATGGGTCATAAGAGAGATTTGATGGGCTCTGAAAAGTCCAAAATTGTGAGATTTTTTGCAGAGGGATGCAGAAGTCTTGAAATTCCCAAACTTTTGAAGCGTGATCACTGAACAATCAAGCGTTTCATGGCAAATTACCAACAGGGTCGCAAGAAGCGTGTTGGGCAAAAAAGGGGCAAAATAACTGCCCATGAATTGAGGAAAATCAAGCGTGAAGCTGCCAAGATGCCATTTGCCACCAGTTTGGCCATATTTTAGAGCTGCAATGTTACTGGAGTATAAAAAAGCACAAGGTGTGCCATACTCAGGGACATGGCCAAGGTAAGGAAGGCTGAAAAACGACCACTTTTGAACAAAAAACATAAGATAAAACGTCAAGACTGGGCCAAGAAGTATCTTAAGACTGATTTTTTCAAAGGTTTTATGGACTGATGAAATGAGAGTGACTCTTGATGGGCCAGATGGATAAGCCAGAGGCTGTATCAGTAAAGGGCAGAGAGCTCCACTCCGACTCAGATGCCAGCAAGGTGAAGGTGGGGTACTGGTATGGGCTGGTATCATCAAAGATGAACTTGTGGAACATTTTTGGGTTGAGGATGGAGTGAAGCTCAACTTCCAGACCTACTGCCAGTTTCTGGAAGACAACTTCTTCAAGCAGTGGTACAGGAAGAAGTTGGTATCGTTCAAGAAAAACATGATTTTCATGCAGGACAATGCTCCATCATATGTATCCAACTACTCCCCAGCGTGGCTGGCCGGTAAAGGTCTAAAAAATTTAAAATAATGACATGGTTCCCTTGTTCACCTAATCTGAACCCCATAGAGAACCTGTGGTCCCTCCTAAAATGTGAGATCTACAAAGAGGGAAAACAGTACACCTCTTGGAACAGTGTCTGGGAGGCTGTGGTGGCTGCTGCATGCAATGTTGATCGTAAACAGATCAAGTAACTGACAGAATCTATGGATGGTAGGCTGTTGAGTGTCATCATAAAGAAAGGTAGATATATTGGTAACTAATTTTTTGGGGTTTTGTCTTTGCATGTCAGAAATGTTGATTTCTAAATTTTGTGCAGTTATATT
This sequence comes from Anomaloglossus baeobatrachus, assembly GCF_048569485.1. Lineage (NCBI taxonomy): Eukaryota > Metazoa > Chordata > Amphibia > Anura > Aromobatidae > Anomaloglossus > Anomaloglossus baeobatrachus. The sequence goes on from NC_134362.1 coordinate 102,076,787, forward strand.
GGTTTACCTGGTGAATATAAACAAGTGAGATGGGAATATATTTGGTTTTTATTAAGTTGCCTAATAATTCTGCACAGTAATAGTTACCTGCACAAACAGATATCCTCCTAAGATAGCCAAATAAAAAAAAACAAAACACTGTAACTTCAAAAAAATATTAAGCTTTGATATTTATGAGTCTTTTGGGTTGATTGAGAACATAGTTGTTGATCAAAAATAGAAAAAATCCTCTAAAATACAACTTGCCTAATAATTCTGCACACAATGTATAACATACTGGATCCTGGTGCTCAGTGCCGATAAAAGCTCCAGCTTGTGCTGCAATTCCGGTCTTATTGTGGTGATCCAAATTTGGTGATCTGTGGTGTGCTATACTTTGCAGTGTGGAAGCTTTCTGGTTGTCTGTTTACTTCCTCCCTTTCATGTTATTTTCTCCTGTGCACGTATTGTCGCTGCTTTGTGTTTGATTGCCATGTGTACGAGTTTTGGTTTTTCCCGTCCCTGTATAGTTGTGGGATTTATGACGATCATCCCGGCTCACCCCTTGGGTGGAGTAGTGGGAGGGGAATTACACCAGGGCTTGGACATGAGTTAGAGTCATGGTGGCGACTCAGACCTCGCTAACATCAAGCGTACCTATGAGCTAAGCGACAGCGCAGGGTCCCCAGTCTCAGGGCTAGCTTAGATGTCATTCTCCAGTCATCCAATCTCTCGTCACATAAAGGCCGATTTTATTTTTGGTGTAAATCCTTCAGAAACTGAAAAAAATATAACTTGCACAACAGAATTAAGAACTAAGAGCACAATAAAGCTTGTATTGCAGATAGCTAGAAACTAGTAACTGCAGAGTTAATGGCTTATCATTTATAACCCATGTTGTCTTTTATTTTCCCTATCTAAAACATGTGTTGAAATAGTTCAAACCAAGCCTGGTGAAGCACATCAGGCATAAGCACTTTTATCAGATCCTCTGCCAGGGAATTGATTTTTATCCTTTTTGACAAGAACGATAAGGACGATATTTGGTTCTATGCAAGGTCCTTTGTTCAGTGACATTTACAGATAACTCCAGGAACTAATCAAGACCATGTCATAGATATTAGATAAATCTAGGTACAGATAAATAATATATACAGTGCAGGATGTGTATATATGGCCTTTTTTGCAGAACATTTAGAAATTCTGAATGCACTATAATAAGGGGAAATTGTAAAGGAAGTGTTTATTTTATATAGGAGTTATGTGAGATTGGTGTTGCTTTGAGCTGCAATTTCAAAACATATAAGAGGGACGCTGTTACTGGGAAAACATGCACGATTTCTAATATTATACAATACTGTTAACAAAAAATAAAATATTGTAATTTTATCTATGATGCTATATATAACTTATCATAAGGACATAAATTAACTCAATGTCAAATTTAAAAACTCCAGCAGACCTGAAATCCACTTCAGATGCACATTTGCCGAATCAACAGATTTGAGCAGAACCAGCACCGAGCTTATGTGCACTAGGTGTCTGAACTCTTTACAAGGTCAAAAGAAAGATGCATCAGCTTTTTTCTCATCCAAATTGAGAACATATGTAAGGTCAGTCATGCATATATGTGATGGGGTCAGGAGTAGTTATGGGCGGACCCGGACTGTAAAAGTCTGCATACACGTGGACTCAGAAATACCCATGCACCAACCCTGGACCTCGAGTTCTCAGAGAACTCTGAGTAACAATCCGTCAAATCGAGAAATTAAAAAAATAAAGGCAAAATAAAGAAAAAAAAGGGGAATGCAGTGCATAATACTTCCGGGGCTGCTCATACTACTTCTAGGGGAGCTCATTATTCTTAATGCATATGCAGTGCTTCCCCCGCTCAAAGACAGTCCCGGCGCCTCTGGTTGCAGTCAGACACGCCCCCACCCTATGTGACAGCATGAAGAAAGAAAAAGAAGGAAAGAAAGAAAGAAAGAAAGGAATAGAAAGAAATTAATTAATTGGCATGGGGATCCTTCATATTGTAATACTCAGTACAGAAAGCATATGGCTACAAGCTGCAGCCCCCAACTGTGTGTTTATCTTGACTGCATATCAAAATAAGAGGGACCGCATTCGCCTTTTTTTTTTTACATATTTAAATAAATAATTTTAAAAAATGGCGTTGAGTTCCCCCCATTTTGATACCCAGCCATGATAAAGCCGACACCTGGGAGCTGGTATTCTCAGGCTGGGGAGGCCCATGGTTATTGGGCCCCACAGCCTAAAAATAGCAGCCTCTAGCCACCCAGGAATGTCACATCCATTAGATATCTGGTGCAGACATTTCAGCAAATTTTCACCTCATGGCAGAAAACTGCACCAAAACGGTGTGAAAACCGTTTTTGCGCATTTTTTAGTCAAGAGGCTCAGTTTATTTGCAGTCACAGCTAGAGGTTCCCATGATACTCCACCTGTGACCACAGGTAACCTGACCTTAGGTAGCCTCATTAAAGTCAGTGACCTCAATGGGGTGACTGAGTTCACAGACCTGAATTTCCTAGTAGGAAACCGTGTTGTTTTTTGCTAAGAGATGCAGATTATGTGCTGAAATTTTCACACCATATTTCAGTACCCAATCTACACCTCCTGGCAAAAAATCCCAGCATAACCACTTGCGTTATGATGCAAGATTATGCCAAAGATGTGTAGATTGGGTGCAGGAATATGGTGTTAACATTTCAGCACCAAATCTTCATCTCTTGGCAAAAAAAAACAAACAGGAGATCTAGATCTGTGAACTCAGTGACCTCACTGAGTTTAATGAGTTTAATAAGGTTACCTGAGGTCAGGTTACCTGCAGTCACAGGTGGAAAACTATGACGGCAAAAAAACTAAGTGACGTCACCGCTCATGGCTGCAAGTAAGTCAGTCTCTGTCTGAAGCCCACAGCGTGCGAAAAATTTTTGTGCCTGCGTACAGTGACTTCAGTAATGTAACAAAGTTGGAATCATCATGAAGCTCATGTGGATTACATCAAAACTGTGTGTTTAGGGTTAATAAATTGGAGAAAGAGGGTGGGTTTTCTTTTATTTTATTTTAAATAAAGGATTTTTTCAGTGTTTTGTTCATTTCTTTTCACTTACAGATTAGTCATGGGGGTGCTCATGGACCCTCCCCATTACTAATCTATTGCTTAGTGGTAGTTGTATGCTGTCATTAACCCCTTATTGCCCCAATTGCCACCGCACCAGGGCAGTCAGGATGAGCCAGGTAAAGTTCCGGGATTGTCACATCTAATGCATGCAACAATTCTGGGTGGCTACAGGCTGCTATTTTTAGTCTGAGAGGGGTCCCCAATAACCATGGGTCTTCCCAGCCTGACAATACCAGCCCACAGCTGTTGGTTTTATGATGGCTGGGTATCAAAATTAAAGGGGACCGCATGCCATTTTATTAAATTATTTATTGAAATAATTAAAAAAAAAGACACATGTGGTCCCTCTTGTTTTAAAACACACACAAATAAGCACACGGCTGGAGGCTGCAGCCTGTAGCCGTATGATTTTTCTGTGCTCGGTATCATAATATGGGGGGACCCTACACCAATATTTTTATTTATTCACTTATTTTTATACCAATAGAGACACACACAGTGCCTCTGATTGCAAGGAAAACAAAAACAGGATAATGGTGGTGTACTCCACGCTGCTGTACAAAGAATCACTCCAAGTAATAAAGTAATGTGGGTGGTTTATTCTATGCATTTCGAAGAAATATCCCCTCTTTTTCCTCAGGAAAATCCACCAATAAACCATAACAGAGGTGTCCCGTTTTTCTTTTGCTTCTGCCTTTGGCACGTGGGATCAGCTGCAGTGGTTATATGTTTCTATATTGGTTCTGTGACACACAACCAATCCAGGAGAGCAGTTTTCCTTTAAAAAGTCACCATATTATACATTGGTAAGACCCTATTGCATTCCTTATATCCACAGCTTGTTGCTTTCTGATTACAAGCAGTCAGACACGCTGTTACACAGAGTGGGGACATTGTCTGACTACAACAAATCAGAGATGCCAAGACTGCTAGTGGGCGGGGAAAGCAGTGCATATGCATGAGGTTAATGAGCGTCCCAGGAAGTAGTGTTTCAGCCGTGCGGGAGACTGGTAAGTATAACGTGCTTACTCTAATCCCCCTATTCCTTCTTCCACCATGTTAAAGCACTAGATTATATTCCCCATAGATTTATATGGGGACCAGTGTCAAGGCAGATAACCAGGATCACCTCCAGGCTGAAAGCAGGTTTTCTTAAACCTAGTTGGACCCTTGGATCTCGGGTATCTGCAGGTCCACCCATCACTAATCAGGAGGAATAACTAGCTCCCAAATGAGTGTTTGGACTACAGCTATCTAAGTTTTAAGACGATCTTTACACCATGAACAAGAATCAGCCTTAGGCTGGACTCACACGAGCGTATGGCATCCAATACGAGAGCATCGGATGCGTTATGCTAATGACCCCTGGCTCAGGCTCTTCTGCGAGTGTGAGCCGAGTGTCATGCAACTGTGACTCGATCTTGCAATTGAGTCACAGCTGCGAAGCTGAGGGCGGGCGCTGCGGAAGAGAGGGAGGGGTTAATCCCAAATCTCCTCCATTGTCAGCCTGTGCGTATATCGCATTGCACTGGGATAACATCCGAGTGCAGTCCGATGTTTCTCTCGCACCCATTCACTTGAATAGGTGCGAGAGATATGTCTCTTGCAGAAAATCGCAGCATGCTGCTACTTTGCTCGCATTCAGAATCCAGATGCGAGAAAAGCTGACCAGCTGCATGCCCTCATTGACTAGCATTGGTCAGAGTGCAATGCGAGATTATCTCACATTGCACTCATCCGATTTCAACGCTCGTGTGAGCGTACCCTTAGAGGGAATTTGTGACCACATTTTTACAATTTAATCTGAGAGCAGAATTATGTAGGGGCTAAAGGCCCCATTACACGCAATGACGTATCTAACGATATATCGCCGGGGTCACGGATTCCGTGACGCACATACGGCATCGTTAGCGACGTTGTTGCGTGTGACACCAACGAGCAACTGTTAACGATGGAAAATACTCACCAAATCGTCCATCGTTGACACGTCGTTCATTTTCAAAAAAACATTGATTGTTGAGGACGCAGGTTGTTCGTCGTTCCCGAGGCAGCACACATCACTTCGTGTGACACCTTGGGAACGACGAACTACAGCTTACCTGCGGCCGCCGGCAATGAGGAGGGAAGGAGGTGGGCGGGATGTTACGGCCGCTCATCTCTGCCCCTCCGCTTCTATTGGGTGGCCGCTTAGTGACGCCGCTGTGACCTTAGAAAAGAGGCTGTTCGCTAGCCACAGCGACGTTGGTAGGCAGGTAAGTCCGTGTGACAGCTCCTAATGATATTGTGCGCCACGGGCAGCAATTTGCCCGTGACGCACAAACGATGGGGGTGGGTACGCTCGCTGCGTGTAAAGCCCCCTTAAGACCTTGTGTTCTGGGATGTGCCACTTATTAGGCTGTGTGTTGTAGTTTCAATTAAATGAGGGTTTTATTTATAGCAGATTATCACTGCTTCACAAGCTCTCACATGCAGACTAATTCTGTTAATCTCCCCCAACCCCATCACTGATTGGCAGCTTTCTGAACAATTTGTCCACTGCTAAATAATAATAATAATAATAATAATTTTATTCATTTATATAGCGCTATTAATTCCACAGCGCTTTACATACATTGGCAACACTGTCCCCATTGGGGCTCACAATCTAGAGTCCCTATCTGTATGTCTTTGGAGTGTGGGAGGAAACCGGAGAACCCGGAGGAAACCCACGCAAACACAGGGAGAACATACAAACTCCTTGCAGATAGTGTCCTTGGTGGGATTCGAACCCAGGACCCCAGCGCTGCAAGACTGCAGTGCTAACCACTGAGCCACCGTGCCGCCTGATAAAACAGAGATTCTATCAAAACTGCACCAAGCAGTCCAGTAAGTGATATATCATTGGAATAAGAGTATCTGCCCTTGCACCATACAGCTCTCAAATCAAATAGCAAAAACCTAATGACAAATTCCCTTTATCGCCTTAGTGACCACCAATAGGACTTAAAACTGACCACAGGTGAAAATGCAGCAACTGTCAGCTGTACACTACTGCTGCATCAGTGACAATTGTCGTTGGCGCTGACCATGGCCATTTAACCTTTTAGATGCTGTTGTCAATAGCGACTATGGCATCTAGATGGTTAACAATGTAGGGGCTCCTCCTTAACCCCATCGGCACCATGAGATCATGATTTTGTAGTCCTGATGGTTGCCATGGCATTTCACAGCCAAATAATGGCCTTAGAGACTGCCAGCTTTACTTACCTGTTCAGAAGTTAGCAACAGTTAGGTGGTAAAAATAATATTTTTTCTTTCCTGTCATGCCACATTGCATTAATTCCTGAAAAGCAGCTGAAGGGTTAATAAAGTACCAGAAAGCAGTTTTGAATATATTGAGGGGTACTCTTTTTAAAATATCAATTTTGGGTTTTTTTCCATATATAGGCTACCCAAAGCCACTTGAAAATTGAATAGGCCACTAAAAAATAAGTTTTGTAAATCTCCTTGAAAGAGAATGACTACAATATTAAATCTTCTAGCATTCTAATAAAATAAAAAGTCAGAAAGAAAAGAATTTTCTATAATCCTGAATTATTCAGTCTATGTGTTTCGAAGTCTCCCATTTCTTCATCAGGACTTTAGCCTATAAATAAAATACCTGCAGACAATGACAGTTATATATAGCAGTTCATTTAAAAATGGGTCCAGTACTGAACTGAAAGCCAGGAATAGCACATTTATGGGACTGATATTTGGGCCTCAATAAAATTGATGAAAAGAAAAAAGAGAAAAGTATAATTAAAAGCAGGAGAAAAAAAAATAAATATAGTTATCGGAAGCACAACTGCGTCAGTGGTTGGGAAAACGTTTTTTTCTTCCGTTCCTCAATGTTTTTCCCAACCCATGACACAATTGTGATTCCAATAACTGTATGTTTTTGGGCGGTTTCCTATGTATAATGACATTCTTCTCTCATTTTCTTTTTTTCTTTTATTGAGCCCAAATATCGTTTCCAGACACGTGTTATTCTTGGAGCTCAATTCAGTTTTGGCGCCTTTTTTTTAAATGAACTGCTATTTAGAACTTTGTAGGAAACATACCAATGGTTAAATTGGTTAAAATACAACATGTTTCAGCTTTTTGTAAAGGCTTTTTTCAGGTGTAAAATAACCCATTTTAATTAAAAAAGGTTGGTACACGCACAATCATGTTACCATCCCCACTCACTAAGTGTGCATGGTAAGGTAACATGATTCTCCTGCGTAGATCTGACCAGGAAATTTGTTAACATCAACCGATGTACAGTATTTTTTGGGTAATAAGACGCACCGGATTATAAGATGCACCCCATATTTAGAGAAAAAAAGGTACAAAAAAATAAATGGATTCCGTCTTATAATCCGGTGGTGTCTTACTGGTGGGGGCGGCAGCGGTGGTGGAGTGGGGCAGTGGTGGAGCAGGGCAACACTGTGGGAGGTGCGGCAGGTGTCACAGATGCTCGCTGCGGACGCTTTGAGGCAGTCAAGATTCAAAAACTGATGTGGGCTGCAGGCTGCTGTGCTGGGAGCTGCTGTGCTGTGGGCGGTTAGGTGAGGCAGTGGCCATCCTTAGGTCAGTGTTGTAGGCTTCAAAGAAATGGCGCTCTGAGTTGGTGCGTGCGCAGATTGAGCTATTGGCTCAATGACAAGCTGAGATCTTATCTGCGCATGCGCCAGCTCTGGGTTCCATTTTCCTTAAGTCCATTGCTGGGCTGGAAGCGACACCTGCGCAGATGAGATCTTGAGTGGAGAGCTCCATCTGTGCACACGCTGACTCCAAGCTGCATTATTTGACCACACTGCCAACCTAAGGATAGCCCCTGCCTCACTGCTCACAGTACCAGTAATGGCTCCCAGCACAGCGCCAGCAGTGGCCCCAAGCATAGCGGCAGCAGTAGCCCTCAGCTTAGCAGCAGCAGCGGCCCCCAGCATAACGCCAGCAGTGGCCCCCAGCACAGCGTAGACAGCCCGCAGCATTGCCCCTGCCTCCCGCTACCCCTCTCCACCACCTCCCGGTAAGCTACATTTGGGATATAAGATGCACCCCTCATTTTCCTCCCAAATTTTGGGGAGGAAAAGTGCGATTTATAATCCGAAAAATATGGTATGAAGAATACCAAATAGGACTCCTGACTTGCATAAAGTGCTTGAATGCACTACCGAAAGTGCATACTCAAATACATTTCTATTCAAACCTTACTCACTTACTATTCCTAGATCTTAGAACAGTGCTGTGTGGTCTCCTCTATCCATTCCCTCTGGAAATTATTCTTTGCCATGTGTAACTGTCATTGTCTGCGTGTATTTTATATATAGTTAAAGTCCTGATGAAGAAGTCGGAGACTTTGAAACACATAGACTGAATAAACGGTGAACTCCATAACTGGACGATTCCATCTTTTTGACAGCAGGGCAGGATTATTCACGTTCTTTCCTTTATGATCGATTTGCCCGGCTTATGGAGCCTGTGAATCAGCAGTGGTCGTCAGTTGCATGCCTGTCTATTTCACCCTGAGGTGAGCACATAGAGCAGCACCTTAACCTGCACATCCAGATAGGAGCCATTGAATTTTCTCATTTCAGCAATTTAATAAAACGAAAGAACATTTTACAGATTGTGCGGATGTAAAGCAGACATGTGGCAAAGGTTATTTATTAACTATTATGTGAGGTGTGACTAAATTAAAGGGATAATCATTAAAAGTTTGAAAATTGCTCATTTTTAGATTGTTTTGTCAAATTTTTGATATTTTTATAACTATATGCAAATCATATTGCCTAAATTTAACATTGCCATAAAATATAATGTGTCATGAAAAAATTCTCCAAATCACTGGAATATGTTGAAACATTGCAGAGTAATCGCCACATAACGTGACATGTCAGATTTCCAACATTTGGCCTGCTCAAATAAACTATTTTTTTTCCTGTGTGTGTGTTTTTTTAACTGTACACTTACTGGGTTAGTAATGGGGGTGTCTGATAGATGCCTCTACATTACTAGCCTTTTTTAAGTATTTAAAAAAAAATATTTAAAAAAGGTGTGGGGTCCTCTTTATTTTTGATAACTAGTCAAGATAAAGCAGTTAGCTGAGGGCTACAACCTGCAGCTGACTGCTTTGCCTGCACTGGTTATCAAAAATAGGGGGGATGCCACATCATTTATTTTGATTCACTATCCACATTTGTTTACAGGTCAATTGTTGTTGTCTTATCCCCATTTTGCTTCCTTTTGCAACCCCATAGCCCTTACTATAACCATTTTAAAGCCGATTTACAGCACCAAAGTTTAGGTCCTGAATGGCTTATGTGGGGTTTGGAGTTCCAAACTGAACTTTTAACTAAAGTCTGTCTGAACCCGAACATCCACAAGTCAGCTCATTCCTACCTGTCACACAATGCCTTGCAGCTGTGGTAAGACTTTTATCTAGAGTTAACCATAATATACAGATTGTTATGGAACATTAGAGCTACAACAAGTGTCGCAGATTAATAAGTACAAAATAATAATCTTTTCTGGTAAGTTTGCATTGGATGTAAAAGCTGTGGAAAGTCGTGCATATAGGTGACAAATAGATGAGCTTTTATATTTCGCACCCACCTATTGCAGATGTTTTCCCGACAAAGATGTGATTTTCAATCTGTAGGTGAATATCTGTTGCAAAGTAAATTTCACCACTTCAAATGTTGCAGGGATGAAATATGTCAAAGGTTCTGATTCGCCAAAAATTCGCATCATCTAAAATCTCTCCATCAAATAATGTTGTATAAAGGTGTTTGCGCAAAATGCATTGTGTACATGGATTTTTCCTGTTCACTTTTTTCCATTTCTCAGTATGCTGGTATTTCAGCACAAATACTCCATGGATGTTAAAAAGAGTGAACAAACATCTCCCAAATTGGAGATGAGACCCACACAGCAGGTGCTAGAGACCCATTTCCCTTCATTGTCAGAATGCATGTTTCTGACACTTAAGAAACGCTTGGAATTCTAAGACCATAGCAGTGTATAGTAGTAATCAATCCTAAAAGCAGTCTTTCAGAATCTTACAAATGTGACTTCAATACAACAGGGTCTTAAAAGGGAGAGGGACAACATTGATATTCCTGTCCATTCACTGACGCCTCTGACTGAGCGCTGTGGTGGGAGGAGTGGGCTGTATGTGAGGGGCACAAGATGCTGACAGAACAGATAGGATGTCAAACGGGCACAGAAAACTGTGTTCCTTCTAACCAGCCCATAGCTCTGCGTGAGTGTTTTCTTACAAATAATACCTGTGGGTGTTGAAGTTGTTCGGGAAATTGATCACACATACGCTGCCTCTTCACATCTGCAACTTGACAAATTTATTCTCATTTCAGAGGAGTCATTAGGCAATAATAACTGTATGTCTCAGAGTAATTTCAAGGATGTGTGTCAAACTCCCTGTTACGTGAATGCATTTAGAGCTATGGCTGTCTATCCTGATTCCTTGGAAAAAAAATGACTATATTGATTCTTATTCAGAAAAAAATAAATAAATAAATATATATATATATATATATATATATATATATATATATATATAATTTTCAATTCAGCCGTCACAAATGTTCAAGAAATATCACTATAGGAAAATGTATTTAGGAAGAGTTAAAACTAAATGTAGGAGAAAAATTATATTTTTCTACCTGTTTATTGACGTGAGTGTAAACAAAAAAAAGCAAAAAAAAAAGTAAAAATATATAATAAAATAATGGAAGAGAAAAGGGGAAAATATAATACACAGGAATCTTAGCTATAAGTGGAAATTGCACATGTTAGACATGACGTAAAGGGATTTTCAGTGTTAGGCTCTGTTCACACTATGGCCTCGGCTTTGCAATGGAACGAATGTGGAATCTATACCAACAAATCCCCTTGATTCTATTGACTTATAATAGTGTCAGTTAGGTTACCCTTTATTTTTTTGCTTTTTAACTACTATTTTAGCCATCAATTATACCATAAAACCTAAGAGAAACCCTAATTATACAGTGACTTAAAGGAACAGATTCTTGAAATTTGAAGCTTACTATTGTAGGAAATAAGGTCTGATCATTCCTCTAAAATAAGGATTCCTGCCAATAACACAAGTGTGAAAAGCCACCAGCAAGAGTGGATAAGTTTCAACCTAGTATGTGGACATAGTCTGGTGAAGAAGATAAGCCATAAGAACCCAGGAAAGGAAGAAACTCTGGATTAGACAGGACACGGCAAGGGGAATTGGTTTGGGGAATTTATAGGGTTGTAATGGGGCAAGAAACATTGGGGAACTAGAAATGAATCAGGTCAGAATAGAGAATTCTAAGATGAGAACAAAACAAAGCTAGACTTAGTGACCATAATTATTGGTAAGTAATTATATGGGTCTTTCCTTATTAACATTCAGACTTGGTGGATATTGAAAGACCATGGATATAAAATGCAGGATCAATTATAATAGATTGCATAAAAATGATTTTGTAATATTTTCATTGTGAAATTCCATTCTTCCATGTGAGGTAGGGACTGACACCACAATATGTATACGGCTAGTAGCGGGGACCATTGACTTTCTCCGCTTACTATGCCCTGCACCTGCTCACTATATTGTCCACTCCATGACATGAAGAACCTTTAGATTCCCACCACTATCCTGTGATTTCTACAAATGAAGCTGATCCCATTCATATCAAAGCTTTTATAGAAAATATAAGCCAAGTTAGATTGTAGAAATTTTTGAAGATCCCATTTACCCAAATAGGGTTTGCAGAAATACACACACTTTGCAGAAACAACCACATTCAGATGTATGGAACAGATTATTACTCTAAAACAGGTCTGTTTTGTGTGATATTATACAAGGTTCTGGAAAAAGTAAGTATGGAGGAAATCAGTCTTGTAAGTACGACGCATTTAAAAATCAATACATATACTTTATACAAGTGTGATGTTTACCGAGAAAATAAGTGCAGAAATATTATTTCCGCTGAATACGTCAATAAAGTAAAAAACAATGGCTAATAAACCAATAGAGAAAAAACTAATAAAACACAGCATGTGCCACTAAAAAAAAGAAATGAGATATAAAATAAAAAACAAAGCTGAACACTAAACAAATAAGCAAGGTAATAAGCAACTCACCCGGCTGCAATACAACCAGATGTTCCTAAACAATTACTTGTCCATAAACTCTAGATGGCAATATTGCACTTATTGTAATGGAAGGAGCGACGTCTTGGAGGCTCCTTATGTATTCTCTTTATCAAAATTTTATGTGGCGCAGATCTATAGCCTCTTATTATAAGTGTAATGAAGCAGAAGTTATTGAAGCATTTTATTGATTGCTCAGATCACAAGTTTACTGTCATACTGAATTGGCACCTCACTCTCTAAAGCAAACTGCTGACACCTTTTTAAAAAAGTGACAACTACATCTATTTCATGACCAGAAATCCATTTTCATCTCTATCAAGACAAGAATACAATTTTCACTTCATTTAACTGATGTTAGGCCTGTTCAAGGTATGACATTCGAAAACGACACAAGTTTAAGGTTCCTAAAACACTGTACTTCAGAGACGTAGGTGGCTGCTTGTTTGAGGGCAGCATGTTGCCCGTCTGTTAAGAGAGCACCGCATCTACTGTGTATTTCGAAAGCCTTTCACTCCATAACACACCCTGTCAAATATCCCGTGAGGTAGCACAAAAGAATATCATGTGTGTCTAGAAGATCCTAAATGAGGAGAAAGGACCTGATCATTAAGGTTGTTGGGGAGCAATGCGTGGACAAACACCACATCCGGCTGTAGTCCTCCACTAAATTGTCCTGTTTTGTAAAAATGAATTTCATCTTCAGCTCAGTTGGTGCGTTACAATACGGAATCAAAGCACAATATCCAGTTTTTGTTTTATCCTGACATGTTTCTCTCCATGTAAAAACATAGTAAACATAGTTTGTTTTCAATTATTTACAACAGCAAAAATACATCACATTGATGCTAAGAAAAAAATGTAATAAACATTCTTAAAAAAAATCCCCAAACATTTTTTGACCAATAATGTTGATTATAACAGGAATTGAAAACTTAAGAAAAAAGGCACCCTGCACCGTAAAATTCCTTGACAAGCATTGAAAGCCACAGAAACAATAATTTTATCGACGTAATACATAAAACATTTACATACATGTATGCGGTGGTCAGATTACTTCCACTCCTATAATATCTGATGAGTACTGTACCGAATGCACTTTAAATATGGTTGTGGTTTCTAAAAAGATATAGGAAGTGCTACTGCTACTGGAGAAAGTGGACTGGCAATGTAGCAGTGCCGAAGCAGTACAGCGGTCAGCGCCACCTAGCAGCCTAGAGTTTAATGTGTTTTATTGTATATTTGTTTTACTGCATACTGTGTATTTTATAGTAATTCTATTTTATAATGTATATTAATTAAGTATAGAAATGTTATGTAGGTAGACTTTGTTGGTAATATGTACCAAGACAGAGGAAGGGGGTGACCCCGCTCACCTGTACCCGAGATCAAATCCAGACCGTGCACGGAAAGAAAGAGGTAGGCAGACCTCAGCATCAGCATGAATAGAGTAGATATCCAGCAATCTGGTCCAAAATAGGTTAAAATTAAATTCTTTCTTTATTTCATGTTCAAGTTAAAAAAAAAATTTCCATCATGAATTCATAGGAATATTTTTTTTTTAACTTGAACATGAAATAAAGAAAGAATTTAATTTTAACCTATTTTGGACCAGATTGCTGGATATCTACTCTATTTTGTTGGTAATATGTATAGTATTATCAGGTGCTTCCTGGGTAAAGAAGGAGCTGAGAGCAAAGGTGGGAGGAATGATAAATGGGTTGGTTATAGAGACAGGCCTGAGATACAGCAGTTCTGCAGAGGGGCTCCTGGAGTAGACTGTACTTTGTAACTTGGGGCTGTCAGGGAACCCGGAGCTATCCTTCAAGGGTCTGGAGCCTACAGCTCACCTCGGGACGGGCTTAGAAGAGTCCAGTGGCTAGATGGATATGCCGAGAAGAGTGTTCTTCGGGATGGGACTAGGGAAGTCAAGAGACTAGAAGCCGTCCGAGGCAATGAATTGGCCACGATTAGCTGCGGAAAGAAGGACAGGGGGAAGTGAAGGTTTAGGCCCAGCAGCTGGAAGACTAGGTCTCAGGCAGTGAGATAGGCCAGTCAAAGTACCCCAGGAAACAGTGGCAGCAGAGCCAGATTAGTGTGGCCATGTATGTCATGAAGATGGAAGAGTTAAATAAACGTTTAGTTTTTTTACCCAGAGCTCTCCAGTGTCTTGTGTCCTAAACCACCCAAGATGGCGACCAGCTGCAGTCATTAAAGACAGAAGTCTGGAGTAAAATCTTAGAAATGTCACAAATGTTTACCGCAACTCAGAGTTGCATCAAACGTTTGCAATTTTTTGTGTTTTCATGCCTGTTTTTCCCAGCTCTGCCAAAATGGGTGTGGCTGGATCAGAACATTGAGGGGAGAGGTCATGGGACATCACAGCTCATCTAATTCATGACAGGCTGTGGTGTTCCATATGACAGAAATCTCATTCCAGTCCGTGAATGGCATAAGATTTCTAGTTTAGCACATAGGGTGCACGCCACTCGTCAGACACTCCAGATTCAAGAAAAGGCGGGTAGCTCTCCATAAAGCAGGGGCATCTGACTCCACCATGCCTTCTTATTAAAATTGGCAAGAAAGTTACTGGTCTTGATGAATCAGAGCCTATGAATCAACACACTGCACTAATGAATACATGAACTCACACTAATGCCATGCAATTAAAGAAAGTAAGGTTTACATTTTTTATCAAAAAGCGTAAAAGTCATCAAACCACAGCAAGGTGACCTCATTTTGGATGGTCCTATCAATAATATTCTTCTTTCTCTCCAACAGTTCACATTTTTTACTGATGCATAGTGTATACAATATGTATTTCTGCATATGTACATTAAAGGGAAGCTGTCATGTGCACTATGCACCCAGAACCACAAGCATTTCTGTGTGTATATTTCAAATCCCTGCCTAACCGTCCCTGTATACCCTAGCATAGATAATGCTATTCAATGCAGCATCACCAGCGGTGACGCACGTATCTGTGTTCGCTGTGACCGCACTCCTGAATGCCGGGCACTTCCAGTCATACGCACTAAACCTCTCTGAAGCCAGGATGCGTAGACTTCATTCTGCACATGACCGGAACTGCCCGTCATTCAGAAGCGCGGTCACAGCGAACACAGGTAAGCGCATCACCACTGATGATGCTGCACTGAATGACATGTTAGTACATCCCTGAGGACATACTAACACATACCTCCCAACCGTCCCGGATTCTGCAGGACTGCCATGATTTTTCAGGTCTGTCCCGCACTCCCGCGGCGCACAGCTGATGTCCCGACTCCTCGCCTTAGTGGAGTGAATACATTAAATTAAATTATTATCGGCTCTGACCAGGACTCGAACCCATGAAACTGTAAAGCTCATTGCTCCATAGGCAGCAGCTCTACCTCTGAGCCACTGCCCATATTGTAAACCATGGGAAGATTTGGTAATCTTAACCTCTATAGTGCAGTAGACAAAGCAGAAGCAGATTATTTAGCTGCAAAGATTGATGGATGGATGATAGAGGGATATATATATATGTATACATGACAGATAATAAATACATACATGATAGATAGATAGACATATGGATAGAGACATATGGATAGATACATGATAGATAGATACATGGATAGATAGATAGATACATGGATAGATAAATAGTTAGATAGATAGGTAGATACATGGATAGATAGATAGATAGATAGATACATGGATAGATAGATAGATAGATAGATAGACACATGGATAGATAGATAGATAGATAGATAGATAGACACATGGATAGATAGATAGATAGATAGATAGATAGATAGATAGATAGATAGATAGATAGATAGATAGATAGATACATGGATAGATAGATAGATAGATAGATAGATAGATAGATAGATAGATAGATAGATAGATAGATAGATAGACACATGGATAGATAGATAGATAGATACATGGATAGATAGATAGATACATGGATAGATAGATAGATAGATAGATAGATGGATAGATAGATAGACAGATAGATAGATACTGCATCTCTTTGTAGGTGAAGGAGTCATATTCATTGTACCCATAAAACTACTATAAAGAAATGTGGAAAAATACAAAATTACAAAATAAAGTTTTTATTTTCACCAACTTGGATTTGAACCAGCAACTTTCAAACATGTGCCGTGCCTAGCAGCCTCCTAGCTTTCCTAGCTGCTCAAGCTGGTGAGCCACTAGGAATCCATCCAGCTCCATTGTACAAAGCAGCGTCTCTTTGTCCTTTATTCTAGAGGGAGAGGAAAAGAGATTTTTTTTTTCTTTAAATAAAATTACTAAAAATAACAAAAAAATAGAATAATGTAATTTTATTGCACTTTTTTCTAAAATAATAAACATCACAAATCAGCAAATAACATGGACATATTTGGTGTCCCTGTAATCGTAACGACCCGAAACAATGCAGCGATCAGATTATTGATGGGGATCGGTAAATGGCGGGAAAAATGGCGCAATTTATTATTTTTCTTTATTAAAACCCATAAAAAATGTAATAAAATGTATCACTGAGGCCATGTTCACACGTATCAGAAATGCTGCATTTTTTCTACAGGTGTCCAGGCCATGAGCACAATAACAATCTCCTCTGATTATTGCGTGTCTGCGGTATTTTTTATGCATTGTCCCTTATTTGATACATGTTTGGTGCAAATAAGCAATGTCCTATAGTGACACATAGAAATATAAGAAAATTCTGGCTGCTATGACTATTAACAAACAGTCTTGGGCATCTGCTGAATGACCCTTACTGATGAATGGGTGTGGCTAGGGGTGTGGCTAGGGGCGTGGTCAAATTTTGCCATGGCGCGCTACGCGCGCCGCTTACTTTGTCCCTCTTTCTTTTCTTCAAAAGTTGGAAGGTATGCTAACATGCATAGAGGGCAGACTAGTTGTGGATATAACACTCTTGGGACTAGTCCATGCGCTCATTAAGATAAGATAAAAGATCTTTAGAAATACTTTTTCTAAAGATCTCTTTAT
Source organism: Anomaloglossus baeobatrachus (assembly GCF_048569485.1). Taxonomy (NCBI): domain Eukaryota; kingdom Metazoa; phylum Chordata; class Amphibia; order Anura; family Aromobatidae; genus Anomaloglossus; species Anomaloglossus baeobatrachus. Next base: position 102,094,098 of record NC_134362.1, read on the forward strand.
CAATGCTAGTGTATACAGGGATGATTAGGCGGGGATTAGAAATATACACCCAGAACTGCTCGTGGTTCTGAGTGCATATTGCACCTAACAGGTTCCGTGTAATCCCTTAACCGCCTGTGATTTTCCGTTTTTGTTTTTCCTCCCCTTCTTCCAAGAGCCATAACTTTTTTATTTTTCCGTCAATATAGCCATATGGGACTTGTTTTTTTCAAGACAAGTTGTACTTTTGAACAACACCATTCATTGTGCCCCATATTGTACTAGAAAACTGGAAAAAAATTCCAAGTGTGGTGAAATTGCAAAAAAGAGCATTTGCACAATTGTTTCGGGTTTTTTTATTTATGCTGTTCACTATTTTTAAAAACTGCCCAAACTTTATTGCTACCTGAGGAAGGGGGAGGACATGCCCCTGAAACACGTTGTGGCGTTCTAATAATTACAATAAATCATTAATTTTACAACACCAATCTCCTCTCTGAGCAGCGCTGTCGATACCGTGAATTTTTCCGTCTTGAACTTTAAAAACTGACCAGGCATTATGATTCCCCAAATATGTATAGTTTTACTCTTATGTAAATGGTGAAAAAAAATTGTAACGTTTGTAAAAAAAATATTTGCACTTTTGTCGCCATTTTCCATAACCCGTAACATTTTCAATTTTTTGGATCTGGAGCTCAGTAATGGCTTACTTTTTGCATCTTGAGCTGACTTTTTATATGTACCATTTTTGGATAGATGCAGTGTTTTGATCACCTGTTAATGCATTTTAATACAATGTTGTGGCATCCAAAAAAACGTAATTTTGGCATTTGGAATTATTTTCTCGCTACGCCGTGTACCGATCAAATTAATTGATTTTTTATTTTGATAGATTGAGTATTTCTGAATGCAGCGATACCAAATATGTTTTTTTCATTATTATTATTATTCGTTTATTTCCAATATGTCAAAAAGTTATTTGGACTTTTAGGGTTTATTTTTTAATTTTTTCAAACTTTTTTTTACATTTTTTCTTGATTTTACTAGAAACATCAGGGAAATGTATCATTGCACAATCTCATTGCTTGTGCTGATCAGAGCGATGCTTTAGAATAGCTTTGATCAACAAAAATGCTGATCTCCTGTGAGTGTCGGTGCTCTGCCAGCATTCACAGTAAGTGAGTCATGGCAGGTATAGGGGTCATCAGCTGACCCCGCGCAGCCATGTCATCCCATTGGTACACCATGAGTGCATTAGATCGCGCTCTTAGGGTTTGAAAACACAATCTCATGGGTTAGAAGGTGTAGGTTTATCTCCGATCCACTCGCACCTGTTAGCCGCACATGTCTGTTGATCACATCAGCAGATATGTGTGAGGATGATCGCAGACTTTGTGTGCGAGCTCACGGTAACCTAGGACAGACATATGTCGTGAAGGAGTTAATACTAAAGGTGTGTGGGCCTTTTTTTGGTTCTTTTTTGTACTATATAAAAGATATCAGCGGATGTGTTCAGACCTTTTCTATAGACAGCTATGCAGCATGGCAGCTCAATGGTTAGGACTGCTCCTTTGTAGGTCTGACGTCCTGGGCTTGAATCCAACTAAATGCTATATCTATGTATGTTCTTCCCGTGCTTGTTCTTTTGGTTCACTTTGATATAGAACTTTATTTAAAAATGTCAACATATATTTCACAATTTTAAAAGCTAGCACTGCAAACCTTTTCTAGTCGTTTCTTATTTTGACAAATCCTTTTTGTTAAAAGAATTTGTTAAAAGAAATAGGTTGATCACCAAGGGTTTAATGTAACTATGGCACCACCATAGATTGATGAATCATTTCATGGTGCCTAATAGAGATGAGCGATGTTCGAGGCTCGAGGGTCGCCAATTTCATGTTCGAGTGATTTTGGGGGGTGTTCGAGACGTTCAACAAACTCGAGCCTTTTGCTAAAAGCTCGACAGTTCGAGTAGCGTTTGAGAACGGTTCGAGCACCAAAAGCGTGGCTTTTCACAGTAAGTATGTGTGCACCTTTCATATCTGCATGCGTCCTGCATCCCCAGCACAATCTCTCTCTTTCCTACTCACTGATCACTTGCGTATCGCTGCACGGCTGTCACAAATCTCCGGAGGCTTTTCCTCTTTTGAACATGGCTGCCGCTTCATTATTCAATTAGTTTTTCTGTGCTTTCCTCGTCCACCAGCACCCATGATTGGTTGCAGTCAGACACGCCCCCACAATGAGATGACAGCTGTCTCACTGCAACCAATCACAGCCGCTGGCGGGCTGGACTATATCATGCAGTAAAATAAATAAATACATTTTAAAAAAAATGCGGTTCCCCCCATATTTGATACCAGCCAGGATAAAGCCACTTGGCTGGAGGCTGGTATTGTCAGGATGGGGAGCGCCACGTTATCGGGAGCCCACCACCCTAACAATATCACCCAGCAGCCACCAGGAATTGCCACATCCATTAGATGCGACGGTCCCAGGACTCCACCTAGCTCATCCCGAATTACCCTGGTGCAGTTTCAATTGGGGTAATAAGAGGTTAATCATGCCAGGCGTCTCCCCGAGACACCTTCCATGATCAACCTGTAAGTGAAAGTAAAGAAACACACACAGTGAAAAATCCTTTATTTGGAATAAAAGACAAAAAAACCCTCATTTACCTTTTTATTAATCCCAAAACAACAATCCAGGTCCGAAGTAATCCACACGACACTGTCAGCTCTGCTACATGAAGATGACAGGGAGCGATCTGTGTCCTCTCACGTAGCAGCTGAAGTGAGCCGAGCTGTCGCTGGGACTTCAGTCTGCAATTTAGAAGTCAAGATAACCAAATCTGCCTATGTTTATCAATAGAGCCAGTAGCTCAATGGATAGAGCTCCCGTCTTAATCCTGCTTTGCACCTTTCAGTTAAGCATACGATATCGCATTCGATGTGACACGCCCCCATCATATGTGCGGCATGTTCAATTTGTTGACCGTGTCGCACAATCGATTAAAAGCTGTCACACGTACTTACCCTTTCATACGACCTCGCTGTGGGCGGCGAACATCCACTTCCTGGAGTGGGAGGGACGTTCGGCGTCACACCGACATCACACGGCAGCCGGCCAATTGAAGCGGACGGGTGGAGATGAGCGGGACGTAAACATCCCGCCCACCTCCTTCCTTCCGCATTGCCAGTGGGACACAGGTAAGATCTGTTCATCGTTCCTGGGGTGTCACACACTGCGATGTGTGCTGCCTCGGGAACATTGAACAACCCGACATGCAATTTTTAGGAAATGAACGACGTGCATGCGATGAACGGTTTTACGTTCAATCGCAGTCGCACGTAGCTATCACACGCTACAACACCACTAACGATGCCGGATGTGCATCACTTACGACGTGACCCCGCCGACAAAACGTTAGATATGTTGTAGCGTGTAAAGCCTGCTTAAGAAGCAGTACTTCACGAGTTTGCGTCCCGGCTGTCCCGGTAAAAAATGTAATTTATTTTTAATTTTAAACTATAATTATTATTTTTTTATAATTATAATTTAATTTAATTATGCACTGAGGGGAGGAGCCAGACATCAGCTGTGACGCATGGGACACACCTCTAAAATCGCAGCAGTTCACAGAATGAGGCTGCATTGCTCTCTTTCTCTCAGTCTCTCTCTCTCAGTCTCTCTGTCTCTCTCTCAGTCTCTCTGTCTCTCTCTCTCTCACTCCATGATTAAGACCGCAAGGTTGAAACGCGTACGACAAGGACCATCTCCGCATCTCTCACTGTGTGCCCCATGCCCTCGTGTGTGATATTCTGCTTTTAATGGACTAAATAAACATCTTAGGTTTTAATTCATCTCTCCGTCTCTCCGATGCTGGAAAACTCTTTTTTTCTATGCACGTGTCTTTCTGCCCGGTCCAGGGTGTTCCGTGCATCGGTGGTGGATCCTAGGGTGAAGAGAGGTGAGCTTAACTCATTCATTTTCCTCTCTCTCTCTCTCTCTCTCTCAGTCTCAGTCTCTCTCTCTCAGAGAGAGAGTCTGAGAGAGAGGGAGAGTCTGAGAGAGAGAGACTCTCAGACTCTCTCTCTCTCTCTGTCTCTCTGTATCTCTCTCTCAGTCTCTCTCTCAGTCTCTCTCTCTCGGTCTCTCGCTCTCTCTCAGTCTCTCTCTCAGTCTCTCGCTATCTCTCAGTCTCTCTCTCTCTCTCTCAGTCTCTCTCTCAGTCTCTCTCTCCCAGTCTCTCTCCCAGTCTCTCTCCCAGTCTCTCTGTGTCTCTCTCTGTGTCTCTCTCTCTCTCAGTCTCTCTCTCTGTCTCTCTCTCTCCCAGTCTCTCTCTCTCCCAGTCTCTCTCTCTCCCAGTCTCTCTCTCTCAGTCTCTATCAGTCTCTCTCTCTCAGTCTCGCTCTCTCAGTCTTGCTCTCAGTCTCGCTCTCAGTCTCGCTCTCAGTCTCGCTCTCAGTCTCGCTCTCTCTCTCTCTTTTTCTCTCTCAGTCTCTCTCTCTCAGTCTCTCTCCCTCTGTCTCTCTCAGTCTCTCTCTCTCAGTCTCTCTCTCTCTCTCAGTCTCTCTATCAGTCTATCAGTCTCTCTTTCAGTCTCTCTCTCTTAGTCTCTCTCTCTCAGTCTCTCTCTCTCAGTCTCTCTCTCTCAGTCTCTCTCTCTCAGTCTCTCTCTCTCAGTCGCTCTCTCTCAGTCGCTCTCTCTCAGTCTCTCAGTCTCTCTCTCTCTCTCAGTCTCTCTATCAGTCTATCAGTCTCTCTCTCAGTCTCTCTCTCTCAGTCTCTCTCTCTCAGTCTCTCTCTCAGTCTCTCTCTCAGTCTCTCTCTCAGTCTCTCTCTCAGTCTCTCTCTCAGTCTCTCTCTTGCTCTCTCTTGCTCTCTCTCAGTCTCTCTCTCAGTCTCTCTCTCAGTCTCTCTCTCTGTCTAAGTCTCTCTCTCTCTTTCTCTCAGTCTCTCTTTCTGTCTCTCTCTCTCAGTCTCTCGCTCTCTCTCAGTCTCTCTCCCAGTCTCTCTCTCTCTCAGTCTCTCTCTCAGTCTCTCTCCCTCTGTCTCTCTCAGTCTCTCTCTCTCTCAGTCTCTGTCTCTCAGTCTCTGTCTCTCAGTCTCTCTCTCAGTCTCTCTCTCAGTCTCTGTCTCAGTCTCTCTCTCAGTCTCTCTCAGTCTCTCTCTCTGTCTCTCTATCAGTCTCTCTATCAGTCTCTCTATCAGTCTCTCTCTCTCAGTCTCTCTCTCAGTCTCTCTCTCTCAGTCTCTCTCTCTCAGTCTCTCTCTCTCAGTCTCTCTCTTGCTCTCTCTCAGTCTCTCTCTCTCAGTCTCTCTCCCTCTGTCTCTCTGTCTCTCTCTCTCAGTCTCTCTCTCTCAGTCTCTGTCTCTCAGTCTCTCTCTCAGTCTCTCTCTCAGTCTCTCTCTCAGTCTCTCTCCCTCTGTCTCTCTCCCTCTGTCTCTCTCCCTCTGTCTCTCTCAGTCTCTCTCTGTCTCTCTCTCAGTCTCTCTCTCAGTCTCTCTCTCAGTCTCTCTCTCCCAGTCTCTCTCTCCCAGTCTCTCTCTCCCAGTCTCTCTCTCTCTCTGTGTCTCTCTCTCTCTCTGTCTCTCTCTCAGTCTCTCTCTTTGTCTCTCTCTCTGTCTCTCTCTCTGTCTCTCTCTCTCTCTGTCTCTCTCTCTGTCTCAGTCTCTCTCTTTCTCTCAGTCTCTCTTTCTGTCTCTCTCTCAGTCTCTCGCTCTCTCTCAGTCTCTCTCAGTCTCTCTCTCTCAGTCTCTCTGTCTCTCTCTCTCTGTCTCTCTCTCTCTGTCTCTCTCTCTGGCTCTCTCTGTCTCTCTCTCTGTATCTCTCTCTCTCTCTGTCTCTCTCTCAGTCTCCCTCTCAGTCTCTCTCTCTGTCTCTCGCTATCTCCCAGTCTCTCTCTCTCAGTCTCTCTCTCAGTCTCTCTCTCTTTCTCTCTCTGTCTCAGTCTCTCTCTCAGTCTCTCTCTCTCTCTCAGTCTCTCTCTCACTCAGTCTCTCTCTCTGTCTCTCTCTCTCTCAGTCTCTCTGTCTCTCTCTCTGTCTCTCTCTGTCTCTCTCTCTCTGTATCTCTCTCTCTCAGTCTCCCTCTCTCTCTCAGTCTCCCTCTCAGTCTCTCTCTCTGTCTCTCGCTCACTATCTCTCAGTCTCTCTCTTAGTCTCTCTCTCTTTCTCTCTCTGTCTCAGTCTCTCTCTCAGTCTCTCTTTTCTCTCTCTTTTCTCTCTCTCTCTCTCTCAGACCTGGCGATGATCAGCTGATGCGGTCACCTGACACTATAAGTCGAGCGGTGAGGCCGGCTTTTTACCGCCCGGTCGGCTGAACTATCAGCTGATACTGTCAGACAGGAGTCTGCACAGAAGTGTGTAGTTTTTTGGGGGTTTTGCACTGATGCATCAGCTTATTGTATAAAAACTGTTTATACAATCAGCTGCTGTGTCATGTGATTCAGGCTTTTGAACCTGACACATCATCTGATCGCTTTGCCTTCCAGCAAACCGATCAGAAGATATTGGATCCGGATTGGACGGCGTGGGACCCTTGACCCAGGATTACTGCGGAGGGGGGTTCTTTATTTCAATAAAGATGGAGTCACTAATTGTGTTGTGTTTTATTTCTAATAAAAATATTTTTCTGTGTGTTGTGTTTTTTTTTTATCTGTACTAGAAATTCATGGTGGCAATGTCTAATATTGGTGTGACACCATGAATTTCGGGCTTAGGGCCAGTTGATAATATACAGCTAGCCCTAACTCCATTATTACCCAGCGAGCCACCCGTCACCAGGGCAGCTGGAAAAGTTGGATACAGCGCCAGAAGATGGCGCTTCTATGAAAAGTGCCATTTTCTTGGGCGGCTGCGGACTGCAACTCGCAGCAGGGGTGCCCAGAAAGCTTGGGCACCCTGAGCTGCGGATTACAATCCCCAGCTGCCTAGTTGTACCCGGCTGGACACAAAAATTGGGCGAAGCCCGCGTCATTTTTTTTTTAATTATTTCATGAAATTCATGAAATAATTATAAAAAGGGCTTCCCTATATTTTTGGTTCCAAGCCGGGTACAAATAGGCAGCTTGGGATTGGGGGCAGTCCATAGCTGCCTGCTGTACCTGGCTAGCATACAAAACATAATTTTTTGGGGGGGCAAAAAACTCCTGCATACAGTCCTGGATGGAGTATGCTGAGCCTTGTAGTTCTGCAGCTGCTGTCTGCTGTCTGTCTGTATGGAGGAGAGCAGACAGCAGCTGCAGAACTACAAGGCTCAGCATGCTCCATTCACTAGTGTAAGCAGGAGAGCAGACAGCAGCTGCAAAACTACAAGGCTCAGCATACTCCATCCAGGACTGTATGCAGGAATTTTTTTGCCCCCCCCAAAAATGACGTGACGTCTGGGCCCATCTGCTGCGAATTGTAGTCCGCAGCCGCCCCAGAAAATGGCGCTTTCATAGAAGCGCCATCATGTGGCGCTGTATCCAACTCTTCCAGCAGCCCTGATGCCGGGTGGCTTGCTGGGTAATAATGAGTTAATACTAGCTTTGTTTTACTAGCTTGTATTAAGCCAGAGATTCTTAATGTCAGGCAAGTTTGACCCGGCCATTAAGAATTTCCAATAAAGGGTTAAAAAAAAGACACCACACAGAGAAAAATTACTTTAATAGAAATAAATACACAGACACTTTAGAGACTCAATGTTTATTACTCCCTGTCAGCCCTCCACGATCCTGCTCTTCTGTCTTCTTTCTCCTTCAACCCACGCAGCTCTGCTACATCAGACAGCACTGCATGGGAGGAAGAACGCTGCTGCTCCCATGCAGTCTATTCACTCAGTGAGTGAGCAGCAGTTGCATTCTGTAAGCGGTGACGTCACCGCTGACAGACGGGTTACCATAGTGTACCGCCCCGCGGGCTCGGCCGGCTGCCGAGCCGCACGGATCCGTGCTCATACGGTGGGTGGCTCGAGCTCCTCACAGACCCGGGGGTCCTGTCGCTCTGCAAGGGGGTTGGCGCTACACGCAGAGACTTCGGTGGGGAGTTCCACGGCCGGGGCCGTGGTGGTTTGTAGGGGATTTAAATTCGTGATGACACCCACGGGTTGTGGTGAATGGATGGACATCACCGCTGCCGTTGACTAGGCCTTCCGGAGACAGTGTTGCGCAGCTTGGTATTGACCCCTCCGTGGGTAGGGGAGTGATGGTCCCGGGGGCCCGAGGGAGGTGTTGAGGCGGGGGAATGGATGGTGCTGGCATGTTGGTGCGGTGCGGCGCGGTGCGCGGCCCGAAGGCACTGGTGTACTCACTATGATACAACACACTGGAGTCTCTGGTAAACCAAATGGGATGATGAATGGTGCCCGCAGCCGGCTGCAGCTTCCTCTGAACAGGTTGGTGGTGTCCGCCTTTCTCCTGCACCTCTTTAATGTGAACGTTATGACTGCTATGCCTAAGCAACGGTAGTCCGCTCCCCGGCTTGCTGGGTGTCGGGAGAGCCCTGTTTGCCTGCAGACGCTGGCCCCTTGGGTCTCTATGCCTTGGCGGTGGCTCTACCCTAATGGTTGGGCTGTTGTCTTCAGTCGGGTCTTGTGTGGGAAAGGTCCAAAAGTCAAGTCCTCAATCAGTTGATTCGACTCAGCCCTGTTGGTTAGGGGCTTCGTACTGGGTCTGAGTACCCCTCCTGGTGCTCCGGTTTCCAATCGGCTCCCCGGTTCGGTACCGGCGGGCCACCGCCTGACCCCGGTCCCTACGGTTCCACCGGCTATAATCCCAGCTCCTGCAGGCGGCCACCACCGTCTGCCTCCTTGCCAGAGGTAACTGGGCTCCAACGCAGACACCTGGTAGACTATGGCAGGCCTGGTCACAGGTCCACCCTTGAACTAGACTTCTCTCCTCCACTGACAAGGCTAATCATCTACTCCCTGTTTTTCCCGCCTCAAGGCCTGTGAACTCCTCGGTGGGCGAAGCCAACCGCCTGGCTCCACCCCCCCCCCCCCCCCGGTGTGTACATCAAACCTGGAGGGAGGTGACAAGGTTTTGACGTTTGGCTGCTGTCACCTTTTTAGGGAGATGGTGTGCGTGAATGGGACTACCTGGGACGACCTGACTAGTCCAGGGCGTCACAATAGCAACGGTGCTCTGATCACGTGATTCCCGGTGCCGATATTCACCGGCTGTGACAGCCAGTCCTTGCATGTGGGCTGACTCTGTAAAGAGCGCCCCGTGCAGGAACGGGGAGTCGACCATGTGCCAGAGCATCTCGTCGGCACACGGACATGCACAAAGGAGCACCACGTACCGGAGAGATGCACTGACAGGACCTAGCAATGACGTCTAGCCATGTGACCAGTCTGTAGCCAAAGAGATAATAGACAAATGACTGGTCACATGCTATTTTGACATCACGATAGGTCCTATCATCAGTGCTGGTTACCGGGAGGACGCAGCGATTATCGGAAGGAAAAGCGGTGGGAGACAGAGTGCGGGACGCATCGTGGGGATCAGTAAGTGTTATGGCAGTTTATTAACCGTATGTGTACATGTATAATGTGTTTTTATGTGTTTGTGTTTGCCTCCCATTATTTTCAATGGGGCTCGAGAGGTTCGTCGAACCGAACTCGAACGGGGCCTCCGTTCGACGAACCAAACTGAACTCGAGCCTTCAGAGGTTCGCTCATCTCTAGTGCCTAATTAATTCAATATACTATATTTACTAGACAGACATTTTCATTGGACTGCATTTTTGTATGTGCACTGTGGTTTTAAAATTATGTGTTTCAATAGATTTATCCCCTTCACCCACGAGCCTGAGTTTCAGCTTCATGACCCAGCCATTTTTCTTCAATTCTGACCAGTGTCACTTTATGAGGTTATAACTTTGGAACACTTCAAAGGATCCTGATGATTCTGAGAATGTTTTTACGTAACATATTGTACTTCATGATAGTGGTAAATTTATTACAATATTTTTGCATTTATTTGTAAGAATATGGGAAATTTTGCGAAAATAATAAAAATTTCACACATTTCAAACTTTTAACTTTTATATTTTTAACACCTTCATGACCTTAAACGTACCTATATGTCCTAGCTAAGAATGAGTTCCTGACCTGGGACATATAGGTACATCTTGGCGATCAAGGGGGCACAAGAGCTGTGCTCGTCACGATCAACACCAGGGACTCAGTTCTCAGCCAGGGATGGTCCCCGCGCCATTCCTGGCTGTTTTACACCCTAAATGCAGCAATCAATATCGATTGCAGCATTTAGAGTCTTGGACAAGGTTCATGCTCCCTCTCCCCTCCAATCGGTGCCCCCACAACGTGATCGTGAATGCCTGATCATCACCATGATGACCTGAGGTCGTCATGACTGCCTGTGGGTCACCAGACTATGGGAAGCCTCAGGGATCATGCCTGTGTAAGGGGGTGTGAGGCTTGGCTGCCCCAGTTCTGCAAATCATCATGTAGTCATGTAAAGTGTAATGTTTGAATCTGATGTTATGGTGTAGTGTGTTTAAACGGTCACTAGGTGGCCCTATTGTGGTAACTGCTACCCTGGTAACCTCGGGCTAGGGAGAGTTAATGGCAGGGAGGCGTTTAGTAAGTAAAGAGGGTGGTAAGACAGGAGGTATCAGGAGAATCCCTGTGGGAGAGGAACAAGCCACATTTGTGAGAGATGTGAAGGAAGAAAACCCCATTAACTATAATTTGATTGACCTTCTGGGTCGAATCCGGACACTGGAAATGCGGGGTCCTAAGAGAGGAGAGGACTATTCTAACTGCGTCTCAAGGTGTGGGTCAAGTCCGTGCAGCCCGGGTGGCAGCCATCCCCTGGCGGATATCCAACGAACCCCCTCAATCAACAGAAGGTCAGTGGGCTCTTAACAGAAGAGTATTTCCTGACGAAAAGTACAGAGTGCTGTCAAAGAAGGCCCCATCAATAGCTACCAGCTGAATCCCTGTGGGTGGGATAAGGGGTGACCGGAAGGACTATTTGTTCCTGCCTTGAACAATGAAGATGGGTGAGGGGATGAGGGACTCAGAAGTTCCACCAGAAGCCTGAGTACTAGGGAAGTGGTTGGCCTGCAAAGTAAACGTAATGCCGGTTGCTATTAGTGACCCCTTCAGTGAACAAGAGCGTGAGGTCAGAATGTTAAAAAAAAGAGAATGTGTGACAAATGTAACGTTGAAGCAAAGTGCCCATAGTATACTTGCTCTGCAGTTATTAAATGACAAGACCAGTAAGAAATGTTTGTTATTGAAAAGAACTCTGTGTGTGAGTGGTGCTTGAAAGTACTGGGACCTGCTGCAGCCGGAAGCCTGGAAGCGGTCTAGAAGATTGGGACCGTCAGAATCTCTAGCCCACCAGTGAGTATTATGCACCACATGTCCCAGGAAATGTACAGTTTCACTGTAAAGGTGGTCGTGGCGCGGATTGATACTACAGCTGGTTGCATCAGCCAGGATTCATCCCCACCCGCGACTACAATTGCCCCGTGTCACCCCTACACCTGAAGCACAATCTCTAAAGCTTCTGACAGTGCTGCACTGAAAGCTGCACTATCTTTCAATGATTGATAACTGCAGTAAATCGCAGATGCGATCAGAGTAGTGAAAGGTAATGTCCCATATAAGGACTAACTAAAAAAGTTACAAATAAAAGTAAAAAAAGGTAACAATATTTTAAAAAAGCAGAAATTAAAGAACAAAAAAAATAAAAAAATAAAATTTCAATAAATTTAAGTAAAAAAACAACAAAAAAACTACACAGATTTGGTATTGAAGCGTCCATAACAATCCAATCTATAAAACTGTCACACTAGTTAACCCTTTTATTGAACACCTAAAAAAAAAGCGTAGCAAAAGCTGTCTTTTCATCATTCAGCTGACAAAGGGGAAAAAAACAAAGTGAAAAAGGCAAATTTAAATATAAATGGTACAGCTGAAAACGTCATCTTGTCCCGTAAAAAAACAAGCCAGCACAGCTCCATCAGCAAAAAAAATAAGAAAGCTATAGCTCTCAGAAAACAGCAATGCAAAAATTATTTTTTTCTATATAATAGGTTTTATGGTGTAAAAGCGGAAAAATATAGTAAAACTATATAAGTATGGTAACACAGTAATTGTACTGACCCAAAGGATAAAACTTTTATAACACAGTGAATGAGGTAAAAAAAAAGAATTACTGAATTGCTTCTTGATTCTTCCTCACAAAAAGTGGAATACAAAGCGCTCAAAATATATTATGTGGCCCACAATGGTATCAGTAAAAACTCCAACTCATCCCGCAAAAAAAAAAAGCCCTCACATGATTGTCAGCAGAAAAATATAAACTCAGAGCCTTCAAAATTTAGTGATGCAACAAACCTTTATTTTGTAAAATAAAAAGCATTTTTAGTGTGATAGTAGCCAAACTTAAAAGAAACAAAACAATATAAATTTTGTATAGCTGTAATTGTAGTGACCAGAGGACCAGAACCACCAATACCATAAAGTGAACAACGTAAAAAAATAAATAAAGACAATTCTTTAACTGCTGTTACTTTGTTCATTCTGCCTCCCAAAGTTCACATTACAGTACTGCTCATATATTAGTCTCTCGGTACCTACCTGCACGAAACCTCAGATCCTCACAAGAACTCCTTCTCTGCTCCTCTCTTATCTCCCCTTCCCACAATCGCATATAAGATTTCTCCCGTGCATCCCCCATACTCTGGAATGCTCTACCTCAGCACATCAGACTCTCACCTACCGTGGAAAGCTTCAAGAGGAACCTCAAGACCCACCTCTTCCACCAAGCCTACAACCTACAATAGCCCTCAGTCCAGTAGACCACTGCACAACCAGCTCTGTACTCACCTATTGTACCATCACCCATTCCCTGTAGACTGTGAGCCCTCGCGGGCAGGGTCCTCTCTCCTCCTATACCAGTCTATACACGACTGAACAGAGGCCAAATGTAGTCCGAAGTAACTGTTGCCTTATTATAGTGAATAGATCCATTGGGGGGGTTTCACCTGAATCACATATTTCGGAAATGTACATAGAATCCCTAATGTAAGTCATCAGCATAGAGCACAGGATAAATATGGAATGATCCAAAATGTTCTGTAGCCAAATCGCCACCAAATAGCATTCAATTCAACCCACAAAAGCACAAGTCCTCAATCAGGTCCATCATCTGTTAACGAAAATATTGGGGGCTTCCATGTTACTGATAGCACAAAACCTCTGGAAAAACTCTATAGCCACCCCTCTCAAAAGAGGAATCCACCAAATCTGGGCTCCAAAATCCAAATGACTTCCTCTCTTCTGAGCCCCACGATGTGCCTCAACCACATTTAATGTCCATATGTTTGGCATTTTTGTAGTGAGGAGAGCCCATTTATTTAATGTACTGGGCACGACAAGGTCTTATTTGAAATTTTTAATTTTGCAACATTTATTGCTTTTGACTCCACAGGTGTTTTTCAGAGATTCATTTGACACTACACCCATAGTTGAAAACCCAGAGAGGGGTAGCATTTCTAAAATGTGGTCACTTGAGGGGATTTATGCTGTTCTGGCACTTAGGGGCTCTGCAAATGTAGTTTGCAAACTGTTCCAGGAAATCTGTGCTCCAAAAATAAAACGGCGCTCCTTCCCTCCCAAGCCCTGCAGTGCAGCCAAACAGTACTGTACAGTCACATGTGGGGTATTGCCATGTTCACAAGAGATTCGGTGACACATTTTTGGGCTTTTTTTTACCTATTCTCCTTGTGAAAATTGGAAATTGGTAATTAAAACATCACATTAGTGGTAAAAATATAATTTTTTTTCAACCCAATAGTATAAAATTTTGTAACATGCCTGTCTCCATTTGATTTTTGGAGTACACATTTTCTTAGAATAGTTTGTGGACACAATTTGCAGAGCCCCTAAGTGCCAGAATAGCAGAAATCCCCTCAAAAAAACAAATTTCAGAATTTACACCCCTCTGTGAGTCCATCTACAGATGTAGTGACAATTTAGTCTCTTAGAAACACCCATGGAGTCAAACGAAATGAAAGCTGCAAAATGAAAAATTGCAAATAAGGCCTTGTCATAACTAGTACATATTAGTGCCCGTACATTTTGCCCAGCTCGTGCTTCTGGAAACACACACCCCATAAATTAAGCCGACTTCATCACTACAACAATGCCAAACATGTGGACATTAAGGCGGGCTTTACACGTTGCGACATCGCTAGCAATTGTTAGCGATGTCCAGCGCGATAGCACCCGCCCCCGTCGCACATGCGATATGCGGTGATTGCTGCCGTAGCGAACATTATCGCTATGGCAGCTTCACACGCACATACCTGCTCGGCAACGTCGCTGTGACTGCCGAACTATCCCTCCTTCAAGGGGGATGTGCGTTCGGCGTCAAAGCGACGTCACCGCGATGTCACTAATTGGCCGGCCAATAGAAGCGGAGGGCGGAGATGAGTGGGACATAACATCCCGCCCACCTTCTCCCTTCCGCATTGCCGTCGGGACGCAGGTAAGGTGATGTTTGTTGCTCCTGCGGGTTTACACACAGCCATGTGTGGAGCTGCAGTAACGACAAACAACATCATGCCTGCGGTCGACCGGACATTATGAAAATGAACGGCGCTACACAGATCACTGATTTTCGACGCTTTTGCAATCGTTTTATCGTCGCACCTAGGATTTACTCGTTTCGATGTCACTACCGGCACCGGATATGCGTCCCTAATGACGTGACCCCGACGATATTTCGGAAGCGATGTCGCAACGTTTAAAGCCCCCCCCCAACTGTGGTTTAGGCACATTGAACAGGGTCAGAAGGGCGGGGAGCATTTGGATTTTGGAGTGCAGATTTTGCTGGATTTCTTTTTAAGGAGGGGAGCCATAGCATTTTTCCAGATGCTTTGTGCTACCAGTAAAATGGAAGCCCCCCTATATTTCCATTAACAAATGATGGACCTGAACGGAGGCTTGTGTTTTTGTGGGTTGAGTTGAATGTTATCTGTAGAAATTTGGGTACAGAACATTTTGGATAAATTCACATTTATCTTGTACTCTAGGCTGCTCACTTATATCAGGGTTTCCATCTACAGTTCTGAAATATGAGATTCAGGTGAAAACCGCGACGGATTAATTCTCTATAATGAGACAGCAGAGTTACTCCAGACTTCATTCGGCCTCTGTTTTGCTGTGTCCAGCTTTCAAAAGTGAACAAACGTGTTGATGACCGCACTTTTATGCATACCTAAAAATCATAGAGTGCAGGATAAATGTGAACTGTGATCTTTGGGAGGCAGAATAAACAAATCAACAGCAGTTGAAGAATTGACCATGTCATAAAAGTGATGACGGCTTTATTCTTCAGGTCAGTATGATCAGTATGATTACAGTGATACCACATTATATAGTTTTGCCACTTTTACACCATCATAACTATTTATAGAAAAAATAATAATTTTCCATTGCTATATTCTGAAAGCTATAACTTTTTCTATTTTTTGTTGACAAAGCTGTAATGTGGTTTCTCTTTTGTGGGACAAAACAACATTTTCAGAGGTACTATTTTTAATTAAGTACGACTTTTTGATTGTGTTTTATTCCACTTTGGCAGCTGTATGATGAAAAGACATTGTTTTTTCTATGTTTTTTATACAGTGTTCACTGAAAGAGTTAAATAGTGTGACAGTGTTATAGATCGGGTTGTTATGGACATGGCGATAGCAAATTAGTTGTTTAGTGTTTTTTTTACATAAATATACATATTTATTGGAATAATTATTTTTAGTTTTTTTTATAAGTTTCTGGATTTTTAATTTTATTTTATTATTTTTTACGCTTTTTTACTTGGTCTCTATATGGAACATTACCTTTTACTGCCATGATTGCAGCTATACTGTATTGCAATGCACAACCATTGCAATACAATGCAGCTGTCCGTGCAGCACTGATAGAAGCATCTGGGATCATGCTCCTGGCATGATCCTAGACGCTTTCCATAACTTGCTAACATGAAGGTAGTCATGATGACCTCAGGTCACAATGGCAAGGATCGGGCCCTCACGATCACATTGTGGGGGCACCGATCAGAGTGGAGAGCAATCCTTCTCCCACACCTCTAAATGCTGTGATCAATATCTATCGTGACATATAGGGGGTTAAATAGCCAAGTATGGTGCAGGCACCATGCCTGTCTGTGAGAGCTGGGGCTCAGTTGTTGGGCAAGCTGAATTCCTGGTGGAAATCACACCAGGCACATCTCCTGTGCCTCTGCAATTGACAGTCATAATGTACCCAGTACATCCAATGTTGGGAAAGGGTTAAAGAGAACCTGTCACTACGGGTGGCTTTACATGCTGCAATATCCTGACCGATATCGCTAGCATGAGACCCGGCCCCATCGTTTGTGCACGACGGGCATATCGCTGCCCGTCGCGCACAAAATCGCGCACCCCCGTCACACATACTTACCTGCCCTTTGACATCGCTGTGAGCGGCGAACCGCCTTCTTTCTAAGGGGGGCGGTCCGTTCGGCGTCACTGCGACATCACTAATCGGCCACCTAATGAAAGCGGAGGGGCGGAGATGAGTGGGACATAACATCCCGCCCACCTCCTTCCTTCTGCATTGTGTCCGGAGGCAGGTAATGAGATGATCCTCGTTCCTGCGGCATCACACGGAGTGATGTGGGCTGCCGCAGGGACGAGGATCAACTTTGCCCCAGCGACAGCAGCGATAACTGGCAGCGGACCCCCATGCCAGCGAGGAGCGATTTTGAACGTTTTTGTTACGATCCAAAATCACTCCTAGAAGTCACACGCTATGACATCGCTACAGCGGCCGTATGTGCGTCACAAAATCCGTGACCCCAACGAGATCGCTGTAGCGAAATCGTAGCGTGTAAAGCCCGCTTAAGTCAAAAGTGACTAGTTTGTGCTCTTATTTTATTCCTATTCTTCCCCTGATTAATCTGTTTTTTGTTTGTTTTCTTTTAAATCCTCCATATAGTTTCAGCGATACAGATCTTTTTATTCAGTATTCATTTTTATGGTCTTGGCTAAGAGAGCGAGTCTCACAGAATTTTCAGGAGGCACATCTTCAGGCTGTTCTGCATTGCTATTCTCGGTGAACACATCCCTTAATAAAGATACAGCGGAACAAGCAGGAATAGAATAAAAGCAACAAAATGCTCCTTATATTTTGTTATCTACCTTCATAGGGTTTAAAACTATTACAATAAAAAGTTGTGGAAGATTATCATCAAAGAAGCTCTCCCTTTTTTTGTCATCAAATCTGTATATACGTGCATGTAGTGTACATAGTGTAAATGTACCAACATACTCATTCTCTACCGTTGCCATTTCCAGGATGCAGTGCCGTTCTGCTCCTCATCTCAGTGACATCACCAATGGAATAACTAAACTCTGATGGGCTCCAGTACAAATGTTAGTCAGATGTAAGGGCCCGTGTAGCATTCTAATTATTATAAGGACATACATGATACTCACTCCCCCCATTATGTAGCAATATCCCTCATCCTGTACTAATTTCCCCAACCTACCCTCCTTATAAGTATATATATGTCCCCAATTCTGGGCCCCTTACAGGTATATATCTCCGTCCTGAATCCCTTATAGTTATATATGTCCCTTGTTCTGCTGCTGTTCTTCAGCACATAAAAAAAAACAAAAAAAACATTCTTTTCAACCTCCCCTTCTCCCACATCATGTGGCATCCACCTCTGTAGCCAACACAGAGGCTTGAAAATGACATCGGCATGCCTAGTACAGTAGGGAAAATAAGTATTTGATCCCTTGGTGATTTTGTAATTTTGCCCACTGACAAAGACATGAGTCTATAATTTTAGCGGTATGTAAATTTTAACAGTGAGAGATAGAATATCCAAAAAAAAATCCAGAAAATCATATTGAATAAATTTTATAAATTTATTTGCATTTTCAGAGAGAAATAAGTATTTGATCCCTCTGGCAAACAAGACTTAATACTTGGTGGCAAAACCCTTGTTGGCAAGCACAGCAGTCGACTTGTTTTGCAGTTGATGATGAGTTCTGTGCACATGTCAGGAGAAATTTTGGTCCACTCCTCTTTGCAGATCATCTCTAAGGCTACTTTCACACATCCTGTTTGAGACGTGCGGCTCAATCCAGCTGTGAAACCTATGCAACGGATGCGGCGAAAACACTGCATCCTTTGCATAAGTTTTTACATGTGGCCGGTCCGTTTTTTTCCGGTTGCGGCACGCTACTCAGCAGGCGCAGTGGAAAAAACCGCATGTGGCGGCCAGATGCGTTTTTTTTTCCGCATCGCGCCGCATCCGGCGTCCATAGGCATGCATTGAAAAATGCGCCGCAGCGGCCAGATGTGGCGCGATGCGGTTTTTTTTTGCCGGAGCAAAAAACGTTGCAGGGAACGTTCTATCCGGCCGCGGCATCGGCTAAATCTGCCGGATGCGGCAAAAACCGGACCGAACGCAAGCCCCTGCGGCACAATACGGCACTAATGTAAGTCTATGCAAAAAAAAAACGCAACCGGCGTAAAAAAAAACGGTTGCGGTTTTTCTGCAGAACGCCGTATTGTGCCGCAGAGTAAAAACCGGATGTGTGAAAGTAGCCTAAATCATTAAGATTTTGGGGCTGTCGCTTGGCAACTTGGAGCTTCAGCTCCATCAATAAGTTTTTTATGCAACTAAGGTCTGGAGTAGAGTTGAGCGCGGTTCGCGGTTCTCCAGTTCGCGGTTCGAGTGATTTTGGGGGCTGTTCTAGATCGAACTAGAACTCGAGCTTTTTGCTAAAAGCTCGATAGTTGTAGATACGTTCGAGAACGGTTCTAGCAGCAAAAAGCAGGGCTACAGTGTGCAGGAGCCATCGCTGGCAGCCTGCCAGAAGCTGGTAACCAAGATAAACATCGGGTATCCAAGCAAAGCGCTTTGGTTAGTAACCCGATGTTTATCCTAGTTACGTGCAGGAAGCCTACACTTCCCCGATCAGCTCGCTCCGCCCCTTCCTGCCCGCGGCATGTACACACGTACACACACACACACACTCTGCACACACACTCTGCACACACACTCTGCACACACACTCTGCACACATGGTCCCGCTCGGCTTACCTGCGGTGATGAAGTCCCGCCATCCCGACCTCAGCGCTGTCACTGTCCTCCATGGCCGCCGCTTGTCACATCACCTTCTCTTGCTTCCGACCCGAGACTGACTAGCGGTGACGTCACGGGCCTCTCGCGATATTTGGCTGTGAAGGCGGCGGTCATTGAACTTAGTGACAGGGGCTGTCAGCAGTGCAGGAGATCAGCGCAGGTAATGTACCTCGCTGACAGCAGCACTTGTCATGCCCTGCAGTGACCTGGGCTGACCCATTGATGTTAGCTCAGGTCACTGCATTGCTCTCCCAGCTAATGGGGAACAACCTGCTCTTCATTGACTGGGACAGTGTGGATCGTCATGGCAACCCCTTGGATTACACCAGACCTGGATTTGTTTTTCTTTCTAATAAATTGGTTAAAGAGGGAATGTTTTGGGGAGTGTTTTTTCAAATAAAAATGTGTTTGTCGTCTATTTTTTTTTATTACTGACTGGGTTGGTGATGTCGGGTATCTGATAGACGCCTGACCTCACACATCTGGTATTAACCCCATATATTACCCCGTTTGCCACCGCACCAGGGCGCGGGATGAGCTGGGGCGAAGCACCAAGATTGGCGCATCTAATGGATGCGCCACTTCTGGGGCGGCTGCGGCCTGCTATTTTTAGGCTTGGGAGAGTCCAATAACCATGGACCTCCCTAGTCTGAGAATATCAGACCCCAGCTGTCTGCTTTACCTTGGCTGGTGATACAATTTTGGGGGGACCCCTACGTGTATTTATTTAATTTAAAATAACAGCGTGGGGTGTCCTCAGTTTTGGATTACCAGCTAAGGTGAGGTTGCCAGCTGTGGTCTGCAGGCTGCAGCCGTCTGCTTTACCCTAGCTGGCTACAAAACTAGGGGGAACCCTACGTCATTTTTTTTTTTCATTTTTTTGGCTAAATACAAAGGTAAGCACCCCTTAATGCCACATGAAAGGCACCAAAGGGTGCAAAATTACAAAATGCAGGAGAGTGGGACATTATGTGTCTTTCTGCCATTATAATGACAGAAAAGACTGATATGAAGTGTACAAGCACAAGAAAATCACCAGAGCGCTCTTCGCTGTGAAAAGCAGTACAAAATGGCACTGGAGTGAACATGTGACCGCCTCATGTAGGATGAAGCTATGGATCCTGGGTAAATTTATGCATTTACCCTCCTTCAGTTTTTTTGCAGTACACAAAAAAAACGGAAGGCACACGGATGACAAACAGATGACATACGGACCGTCTACGGAACGGAAACGGATGCCACACGGATGCACCCGTGAAAAAAACGGACTGTTTTTTGCAGACCGCAAAAATGGATCGGTCGTGTGAATGTAGCCTTATTCTGATCTTCCGTTTATAAACAGCAGGCAGAAATAAGTGAATAGCGCCCCCCGGCGTCAGAAAATCTCTGGGGTTTCAGGGCTAGCTGAGACCCTGGAGATCATGATTCAGGACCGTTTTTCTGGTCCCCGCTCACGTGATCACAGGTATACACCGTACACCGATGATCACGTTACAGTAAATGACAGCGCCGGTAAAAAATTATTTATCTCCCATCTGGCATGAACAAACACTTCTTCTCCACTTTTTCTCCACCTTTTCTCCACCTTTTCTCCACCTTTTCTCCACCTTTTCTCCACCTTTTCTCCACTTTTTCTCCACTTTTTCTCCACTTCTTCTCCACCTTTTCTCCACCTTTTCTCCACGTTTCTCCACTTTTTCTCCACTTTTTCTCCACTTTTTCTCCATTTATTCTCCACTTTTTCTCCACTTTTTCCCCACTTTTTCTCCACTTTTTCTCCACTTTTTCTCCACTTTTTCTCCACTTTTTCTCCGTTCTTTTTCTATGGTCGGTCTACCCATTAGCTCTGCCATGCATAGTGTAGCTCTACACCTACTGCACATGTTACTTTATGATTGACATCTCTTTCGTACCAGAGCTGTCTAAGCCTACTCTGACCCCATATTTGTCATTACTATATTGTCCTTGTACTGTATTATGACATTTGTATCATGTGTTTCATTTCTTGCTGTGTTGCAATTTTTTTGCTGCATCCCAATTGTACCTCTACATTGTTCGAGTTTATGTTATTGTTCTCTCACTCTTATGTGATACTGATTATTGTCATTTTTCATGATTACATGCAGATAAGTCCAATCTGACGAAGGCTCAGGCCGAAACGTCATTTGTAACTTGTTTTGGACAAAAACATATATGCTTATGAAAAAATTTTTTTTCTTAATACGGACCAATAAAGAGTGATTTTGCATTACTATCCGTTGTGACTTACTGACTTAGTCTGGGAGATTTAGAGTGCCGAGGTTACTCACTAATTTTATCTATTATTACCTCTGAGAACCTATATACCAGTGAGCAGAGTTTCCTCTACAGTAGTTCTCCTGATTAGGCATGCCCTTACCTCATGAGCAGGGCATTGCAGCTTTGGTAGCAACCATTACGGCATGGACTCTGCTGCTGTGGACCCGGGGAGAGTGAGTGCAGATTCATTGCACCCACACTCCTCACATGAAGGGTCCGCACTCCTAGAAAATGGGGGATACGTTCCCTGAGTGTCTCCCCCCCATATTCTACACGGTCCAGAGTCGTCGTGGGACCCCTTTATTTTTTTTCTTACAATAAATTGGTGAAAGAGGAAATGTTTTGGGGACTGTTTTTTCAAATAAATTTCTTTTGTCAATTTTTTTTTTTTGCTAGTAGTGACAGTTTATGATGTTGGGTATCTAATAGACGCCATGACATCACAAACTGCTGGGCTTGATCTCAGGTGACTTTACAGCTAGTATCAACCCGATTTATTACCCCGTTTGCCACTGCACCAGGGCACGGGATGAGCTGGGGTGAAGCGCCAGGATTGGCGCATCTAGTGGATGCGCCACGTCTGGGGTGCCTGCGGCCTGCTACTTTTAGGCTGTGAAGGCCCAATAACTATGGACCTTCCCACCCTGAGAATACCAGACCACAGCTATCCGCTTTACCTTGGCTGGTGATCCAATTTGGGGGGGACCCTACATTTATTGTGTAATTATTAATATTTATGAAATAATTATAAAAAAGAGCCTGAGGGGACCTCCACATTGGATCCCCAACCACGGTAAAGCTGCCAGCTGTGGTTTTCAGGCTACAGCCGTCTGCTTTACCCTAGCTGGCTATCAAAAATCGGGGGACCCAACGTCTTTTTTTTTTTAACTATTTTTTAAATAGAAAAAATTAATGGGCTTCCCTGTATTTTGATTGCCAACCAAGGTAACGGCAGGCAGATGGGGGTGGCAACCCATAGCTGTCTGCTTTATCTGCGCTGAGAATCAAAAATACCGCGGAGCGCTACGTCATTTTTTTAAAGATTTATTTTTACAGCACTGTGATGTCCAGCAATCAAAATACAGGGAAGCCCTTTTTGTTTTTAGTTATTTAAATAAATAATTAAAAAAAATATATATGGGCTCCCGCTGCATTTTTTGTATTGCTAGCTAAGGGTAATCCAAGCAGCTACTGGCTGCTAACCCCGACTGCTCGGTGTTACCTTCACTGGCAATGGAAAATCCAGGGAAGCATTTTTTATTTTTTTTGCCAAAAAACTACAAAAAAAGGACGTGAGCTTCGCCATATTTTTGTATGCTAGCCAGGTATAGCAGGCAGGTGCTGGAAGAGTTGGATACAGCGCCAGAAGATGGCGCTTCTATGAAAATGCCATTTTCTGAGGCGGCTGCCGTCTGCAATTCGCAGCATTGGGGCCCAGAAAGCTCAGGCCAACCTGTGCTGCGGATTCCAATCCCCAGCTGCCTAGTTGTACCTGGCTGGACACAAAAATGGGGCGAAGCCTACGTCATTTGTTTTCTAATTATTTCATGAAATTCATGAAATAATAAAAAAAGTGCTTCCCTTTATTTTTGCTTCCCAGCCGGGTACAAATAGGCAACTGGGGGTTGGGGGCAGCCGTACCTGCCTGCTGTACTTGGCTAGCATACAAAAATATGGCGAATCCCACATAATTTTTTTAGGGGGGCAAAAAAGTTCTGCATACAGTCCTGGATGGAGTATGCTGAGCCTTGTAGTTCTGCAGCTGCTGTCTGTCTGTATGGAGAAGAGCAGACAGCAGCTGCAGAACTACAAGGCTCAGCATACTCCATCCAGGACTGTATGCAGAAGTTTTTTGCCCACCAAAAAAATGACGTGGGCTTCTCCATATTTTTGTATGCTAGCCAGGTACAGCAGGCAGCCACGGGCTGCCCCCAACCCCCAGTTGCCTATTTGTACCTGGCTGGGAAGCACTTTTTTTATTATTTCATGAATTTCATGAAATAATTAGAAAACAAATGACGTAGGCTTCGCCCCATTTTTGTGTCCAGCCAGGTACAACTAGGCAGCTGGGGATTGGAATCCGCAGCACAGGTTAGCCCGAGGTTTCTGGGCGCCTCTGCTGCAAATTTCAGTCTGCAGCCGTCCCAGAAAATGGCGCTCTCATAGAAGCGCCATCATCTGGCGCTGTATCCAACTCTTCCAACAGCCCTGGAGCCGAGTGGCTTGTTGGGTAATCATGAGTTAATACTGACTTTGTTTTACTAGCCAGTATTAAGCCAGAGATCCTTAATGTCAGGCACGTTTGACCCGGCCATTAAGAATCTCCAATAAAGGGTTAAAAAAGACACCACACAGAGAAAAAATACTTTAATAGAAATAAATACACAGACACATTAGAGACTCCATCTTTATTACCCCCTGTCAGCCCTCCACGATCCATGGTCTTTCGTCTTTCTCGTTCAACAAATGCAGCTCTGCTACATCACTGCTGCATGGGGGAAGACGCTGCTTCCCGTGGAGCATTCACTCCGTGAAAGCTGCACGAGAAGCAGCGTGCAGCCTTCACTCCATGAGTGATCAGTGCTGCTAGCGGTAAGAGCGGTAACGCTGACAGACGCGTTACCATAGCAACGGTGCTCCCGGAGCCGCGGTTAGCGGTGACGTCACCGCTAACTGCGTTGCTATGGCAACGGTGATCTCCATTAATGACCGGCTGTGTCAGCCGGTCCCTAACGGAATGGGGAGTCGACCGTGTGCTAGAGCATGTCGCCGGTACACGGCGATACACAAATGTGCACCGTGTACCGGAGAGATGCACTCGCAGGTCCTACATGACGCGTCATAGTCATGTGACCAGTCTGTAGCCAATGAGATAATAGCCACGTGACTGGTCACATGGCTATTTTGACGTCACGATAGGTCCTGCATCTATGCTGGCAGTGCCGGTCACCGGGAGGATTCAGCGATCATCGGATGGAATAGCGGCAGGAGACAGAGTGCAGGAGGGATCGCGGGGACCGGTAAGTGTTATGGCAATGTTTATTAACTGTATGTGTACATTTATAATGCATTTTTATGTGTTTGTGATTGCCTCCCATTATAGCCTATTGGTTCGAGTTCGGTTCGTCAAACGTTCGACGAACCGAACTAGAACGGGAGCTCCGTTCGGCGAACCGACCTCGAGCCGAACCGCAACCGGTTCGCTCATCTCTAGTCTGGAGACTGGCTAGGCCCCTACATAACGTTAATGTGCTTCTTTTTGAGCCACTCCTTTGTTGCCTTGGCTGTATGTTTTGGGTCATTGTTGTGCTGGAAGACCCAGCCACGACTCATTTTTAATGTCCTGGCGGAGGTTGTCACTCAGCATTTTATTGTACATGGCTCTATCCCTTGTCCCATTGATGTGGTGAAGTAGTCCTGTGCCCTTAGCAGAGAAACACCCCCAAAACATAATATTTCTACTCCATGCTTGACAGTGGGGATGATGTTCTTTGGGTCATAGGAAGCATTTCTCTTCCTCCAAACACAGCGAGTTAAGGCCAAAGAGCTCAATTTTTGTCTCATGTGACCACAGCACCTTCTCTCAATCACTCTCAGAATCATCCAGGTGTTCATTGGGAAACTTCACACAGGCCTGCACATGTGCCTTCTTGAGCAGTGGGACTTTGCGGGCACTACAGGATTTAAGCCATTACGGCGTAATGTGTTACCAATGGTTTTCTTGGTGACAGTGGTCCCAGCTGCCTTGAAATCTTTAATGTTCCCCCCATGTAGTTTTAGGTTGATGTCTCACCTTCCTAATGATCCTGGATACCCCATGAGGCGAGATTTTGCATGGAGCCCCAGATCAATGTTGATTGACACTCATTTTGTATTGCTTCCATTTTCTTACTATTGTACCAACAGTTGTCTCCTCATCCAGCGTCTTACCTATGGTTTTGCAGCCCATTCCAGCCTTGTGCAGGTCTATGATCTTGTCCCTGACATCCTTAGAAAGCTCTTTGGTCTTGCCCATGTTGTAGAGGTTAGAGTCTGACTGATAAATTGAGTCTGTGGACAGGAGTCTTTTATACAGGTGACAATTTAAGACAGCTATCTTTAATGCAGGTGACAAGTTGAGTAGGAGCGTCTAAGTGGCCTGTAGTAGCCAGAACTCTTAATGGTTGGTAGGGGGTCAAATACTTATTTCTCTCTGCAAAATGCAAATAAATTTATATAATTTATACAATGTAATAGTCTGTATTTTATTTTGGATATTCTATCTCTCACTGTTAAAATTAACCTACCCTTAAAATTATAGACTGTCCATGTCTTACAAAAACAGCAAGGGATCAAATTCTTATTTCCTCCACTGTATGGGAGATGTATGACGTCACTGCCATGTGCTGCCTGCTGACATCCGCTGCAAGCCTCTGATTGCCTGACAGCATGTATTGCAGTGTAGGCACTAGACGAGTCTCTGTGCCAAAATACATTTCAGCTGAATGTGCTTCCTCAGACATTCATCCAGCTGATAAAGATGCTGGCATTGATAAGCCACCCTGCCCCACAGACACAATCATTTTTACACTATTTGCGACCACGATCATTACACCTCTGGAAGTCTTCAGTCTCCCCAGGAGACACTGCTCTCTATGTGAGAAGGAAATCTCTTTTACAATACAAGCATATGGGTCCCAATTCTGACACTCCATAGACTAACATTTTAAAACCACTTCCATGTCATGCTGAGTGCAGTGTGATAATGAGAGTCTGAAGAGCAGTGACG
Source organism: Anomaloglossus baeobatrachus (assembly GCF_048569485.1). Taxonomy (NCBI): domain Eukaryota; kingdom Metazoa; phylum Chordata; class Amphibia; order Anura; family Aromobatidae; genus Anomaloglossus; species Anomaloglossus baeobatrachus. Next base: position 102,120,312 of record NC_134362.1, read on the forward strand.
TCACTGAGAAGAGGATCAAAATGGGGCTCAATTCAAAAAAGAGTGGCAGTAGGAGGGTATATTAATACAATACACATCATGCACATATACACGTATACAGCAGATGAAATGAGTATTGAACACATCACTAATTTTCTAGGTAAACATGTTTCTAAAGGTGGTATAAAAAATAGACTGAATGGACACCGGCGCTCACAGACGAAGGATAGTGGGGTGGGTGGATGACTGGCTGATAAACTGGAGTAGGTAGCGTATACCTCAGGGAATTCGATTAGGGTTAGGGTTGGACTCTGGTGACAGAAGGGTAACTAATCGGAAGCCGCAGGTAGTAGACAGGTTCCTCGTGTATCCTGTCTGAAAGTGGTAAACACTGACAAGAAAATAGAATATAAAACACTCACACAGCCCTCCTCTTTTCATTTTACAGGTCCCACACCACCCAGCTCCCTGCCCGGACATCTGGAGCTGGGCCTTTTCAATTGATATTTTTAGACAAAATATTTTTTAATTATCTAATTTTAAGAAATTAATAAAAACAGTTTTTATTTCACATACCTTTCCTTATTTATTGTGCAAGTTACACTTTCTAACTAGTTTTACTTTATTTATTACACACCTTACCTAGTCTTTCACACCCTTTTCCCATTCTACTTGGTAGCGCGGTAGTTTTATATTCCATGTTTCTAAAGGTGCTATTGACATTAAATTCTCACAAGATGTCGGTAACAACCCAATCAGTCCACACAGGCAAAGACATCAAATCATTGCTGTCCATAATTTAAGTGTAATAATGAGACATGACATAGGAAAACAAAACATTGAACACATGCAGAAAGAGAGGTGCAGAAAGCCATGGCAAGTCATGACACCAGCCAGCAGCGGACTGGAGTACCTGGGGCCCACCAGGAAAAATCAATCTTGGGGTCCACCAGCACCATGCAATTACCGTACTGTATATAGGAATAACATACGCGCATAAACTCTTTCAAAATGAATCAACTTTATTAACCAATAAATCACGAATAAAATAAGTCAAAACCAGGAGAAGAACACTCAGAGTAAAAGTACAATAGAAACACGGGCACCACTTCTGTATTTGTGACGCCCTGCAAAATCCAGCAAAGTGCAGGCCATTCTCCTCCTTGGTAACCTGATCCCACACCAGTGCAGCAGGACAGACACACCCCCCCGAGTGTAAGAGCTAAGCAGAGCAGGAGGGGAGGGGCTGCTGCAGAGTGAGTTTGGAGTGTGAAGAGAGCAGACCAGGGGAGGATAGCTGCTGGCTGCTATAAGGAAGGGAAGTGTGAGGAAGGGGCCCGAGCTGGCCGGGGCAGGGTAGTGGCCCGCCGGCATCCAGGGGTGACCCGGATCACTGCATGGGGAGTGGGCTCCCCGTTCCCGACTGAGGAAGGAGAAAGAAGCGTCTGGCTGCAAAACAAGACCAGGATCCTGCTGTACTGTGTGTGGGACCCCAAACACCCTCCGCACCGAAGGCTGCAGACTCCGGCAGTTTCTGGTTAATTCCTGACTCTGTGTGAATTTTCTTACAAAGTGAACTGTGAGTAACAACATCCCCCGGTCCAACCGGGCGCACAGCTCTCAGACGGTCTCCATCTCCTCTCTGCATCACCTCACCGGGGTCCCGGGACACCAACACCCTACCCGTGGAGGGAAATCACCACCTTGCTGCCCACCACCATCCCCGGGATCCATTTACCGGCAGCGGCGGTGCTCCGTTACCTCACCGCACACCACGGGTGGCGTCACAGACAATCTCCCTTACCTAATCCCCTTCTTACTGTGGAGCCTGGGATCACAGACCAGGTCACGCTCCCGTGATACCCGCAGAAGTATCCCCGTGGCCCAGATCTGAGTACCCCTTATCTCAGGGTGACACATATTTATCTCTCACTCCTGGTTTTGGCTACAAATACCGAGGTAAAAACTCGCCAAATATGCCACACGTGAACGTGGCCAAAGAAGCAGTAAATGAACCAAGCCTAGTACACAGATTTTTCACCAAAACCAAGCTTAGGCTATATTCATACTCAGCGTGTTCTTTTTCTCTGCAGCCAAAACCTGCTTTCTTAGCAGTAAAAATCTCCATTTTCCGGTATTTTCATGGCATTTTTTGGGTGTGGATTACGTGTGTGCTTTTTCTATAGTCCATGTGTGATAAAGGTAGTTTTATTCACCAAAAACTTCAAAAACACTGTGGGAAAAAAAGCTATTGCAGGGTTTTTTTACTTTTTTTGTTGCTTTCTATGAGTGCAAAAATGCTGTAGGAAGTGATGTGCTGCAGATTTTAAAAAAAAATGCTGCATTTCACAAATTCAGTGAGGAAATAAAAAAATAACCAAACATGTGCATGAGATTTCTGGAATCTCACAGCTTTTGCTTGTACTGTTAAAAGCATCATGGAATTTGTATTTAAAAAAAACTGCAAAAAATGCTGCATGTGAACAAAGCCTTAGGCTAAGTTCACATTTCCGCTATTTTCCCAATGTCCCAATCCGTCTCTTGACGGCTTGTGACATTGGGAAGGTTAATTGTGTACAAACACATGTAGCGTTGAACGGGTACCGTTTTTTCCATTTTTTTCTGAAAGGTTTATTTTAACCTTTTAGGAAGAGGGGAGAGAGAGAGAGCGAGAGACAGAAACAAAGAGAGAGAGAGAGAGGTAGAGACAGAGAGAGAGACATGGTGCGTTGCTTGTGATGCACCGAAAAATGTTGCATGCAGCGTTCCTCCCCACCGGTGGTTAGTCGATCTGCCGCGCAGCGGATACAGTGCAAAGCCATCCATCACAATCCGCCGCTCATACAAGTCTATGGGAAGCAACGGAAGCTGCCAAAGCATTTTTGGCGGTTCCAGTTGTTTCTCAAAGCGGCGGATTCTGACGCCTGGGAATTAGCGGAAATGTGAACTTACCCTTAGGGCGGCTTTGCACGTTGCAACATCGCACGTGTGATGTCGGTGGGGTCAAATCGAAAGTGACGCACATCCGGCGTCACTTTCGACATCGTTGTGTGTAAATCCTAGATGATACGATTAACGAGCGCAAAAGCGTCTTTATCGTATCATCGGTGCAGGCTCCGACTTTTTCATAATTACGCTGCCGCGACAGGTCTGATGTTGTTCCTCGTTCCTGCGGCAGCACACATTGCTGTGTGTAAAGCCGCAGGAGCGAAGAACATCTCCTTACCTGCCGCCGGCGGCTATATGGAAGGAAGGAGGTGGGCGGGATGTTTACATCCTGCTCATCTCCGCCCCTCCTCCGCTATTGGCCGCCTGCCTTGTGACGTCGCTATGACGCCGCACGACCCGCCCCCTTAGGAAGGAGGCGGGTCGCCGGCCAGAGCGACGGTCGCAGGGCAGGTGAGTGCATGTGAAGCTGGCGTAGCGATAATTTTCGCTACGCCAGCTATCACAAGATATCGTACCTGCAACAGGGGCGGGGACTATCGCGTGCGACATCACAGCATCGGCTTGCGATGTCGCAACGTGCAAAGCCCGCCTTAGGGTATGTGTACATAACATCTTTTTCAGGTGGATTCTGCCTGGAATCCAACTGAAAATGAGCAGTAAAAGAAGTTAGAAGTGATACACTCAATTTTTGCTGAAGCTACTCTCCATTAGGACAGAGTCATACTTGCGTATGACTCGCCCAAGTGCAGGGAGAAAATCTGGCATTGCACTCGGCCCCATGTAAGACAATGCTGCAGCTCTGACCTGTGAATTTTCCCTCAGCCCGAAACTGACTGAGGAAAAAATGGCAGCATGCTGCAATTGTCTACGAGAGCCGTGTCACTCGCACCCATACAAGCGAAAAAACATCGGACTGCACTTGGATGTTATCCAAGTACAGTGCAATATATGCACAGTCTGACAATGGAGGAGATGGGGACATTAACCCCTCACTGTCCTCCGCAGCGTCTGACCTCTCCTCCGCAGCTGTGACCCGATACTCGGGAACAGATCACAGTCACATGACACTCAGCTTACACTTCCAGCAGATCCTGAGCTGAGGGTCATTAGCAGATCACATCAAATGCTCTCGCATCACATGCCATATGCAAGTGTGACTCTGCCCTATAAGAGTAAAATGAGTAAAGATGCTGGTGGATCCCCAGCAGAAAACGATGGCAAAGTCACCAGTGAGGACAATGCAGGAAAAAGACCTGGTGTAAAGGTCGTCACACAAGTGCTACATAGTTACTGGACCTCAGAATATCTTTCTGTTTTGTTATTTTTCAAACATACTCACAGAACCATGTCACCAAAGTATACAAACTCCACACCAATGGAAAAAGGTCATAGTATAGGATATACCAGTGTGACGGCCTGATAGTCCAGGGGCGTCACATTGGCAACAGAAGTTATTTAAGAGAAACATTGTTTCTCAACATAATATCGATGTGACCAGTAATGAGAAGGGGAGAACAACCCATTTAAGTGCTTTGGGAGCTATAAAGCACTTACCAAGCCGCTGCCTAACTGGCTAGCTTTCTGCCCAGACACTGTTTCCTATGGTTGATTTGCAGCTAATTGGCTAGTATACAAAACTAGTGAGCTGTCAGCCAGGCAGAGGACGGTGGGAGGAAAATAGAGCCAGGGAGGCGGAGGCTTGGAAAGTGCTTTGATGCTCCCAGAGCACGTAAGCCTCATTTCCATTTGCAATAAAACAGTGATTTTTTTCCAATCAGGAATCAACAGACTGCATAAATAAAGGTGTGGAGTGGATGACATAATCTTTCAGAGAACAACATGACCATATACACAGATTAGGGGAGGTGCATCAGATTCCCTATAAAGCCGCAGTTTTATGCGTTCACTATGTAGTCATCTTTCTAATATTTTTAAATGACAGATCTATGCAGTATTATAATGGTAGAGGAGGGGAATGTATTAGTGAATAACCAGGTAGATTTCACTTTAGGCACATAGGATAACTCCTCCAGGAAAAGTAGAAATTTGTCTGGCAGCCTGACATAACTATAGGAGGTGCAGACCATGCCCTGACCATAAGCAACATATGAAGGGATATTTGCAATTTCACTATTTAAACTATATTTTTCACCTTTTTTATGTCCTACCATCCCCTAATAAATTTATAGTGTTGCATGAATTATCCTATAATGAAGGTTTTTAATATTACATGTCTCCAGTACTTATGTTGCTAATTACTCTAATGACCGGAAAGAAACAAATGGCAATTGCGGCTTTGATATAAGTATATAGTGTAGTCCAAAGATGGAAGAGGGCGGCACTCACCAACGTCCAGTGATCAACTTTTATTAGCAGAGGTGCATTAAAAGCGGCAGAGGTAGAGCTCTCAGCATAGCCCCCTCACGGACGATGGCCATTTTGCGTATGGATACGCTTGGTCAGGTCCATGTAGACAGGTGAAAACCGTCGCCTTATGAGAGGGTGTTCTGGGTCTACATCACTGTCGGATTAAAAACACCTGTCTACATGGACCCGACGAAGCGTATCCATATGCGAAACGGCCGTCGTCCGTGAGGGGGCTATGCTGAGAGCTCTATCTCAGCCGCTTTTAATGCACCTCTGCTAATAAAAGTTGTTCACTGGACGTTGGTGAGTGCCGCCCTCTTCCTTCTTTGGACTACACTATTGAATTATAACTGGCCAGGATGAGCACCCCAAAACCAGTACTGGTGGATCCTTGTCCTCTTTTCCAGCAGCGAGGATGGGCCTGCATATATGAGTGAGGTGGTGCGGCAGTTTTCTTCTGTTTTTTGATATAAGCATTCTGTACTATCCCCTGGTATTTTGTAGATTGTACATCAAAAGCACGTTCCTGAAAAAATAGGACGAGCAGCCACAGCCCGTTGTTTCAGCTGCTGTGCACAAAATGGTCTTATCAGACCACACTTACCAAAGTCAGCTAGTTTGAGCTCCCCTAGGTAGCTGATGAGAAGATTCTGCGGCTTTAGGTCCTGATGTAGGATGTGCTGGTGATGGATATAGGCCAGACCTCGAAGAAACTGGAACATGAAGAGCTACATGAGGAGATAACAAGTTTCAGATCAAAAGGAGATTCTCTTCACCTTGTACAGGATGACTTTTCCTATAGTTCTGCTTAGAATCAGTATCACATAAGATGGAAGAACCAGCTCTTAATTTACTGTATAGATCTATTCCATGATCAGTGGACAGGGGTGGGATTCAAATTTTTAACAGGTTCTCTGTAAACCCCGCCCATTTTAAAACCACACCCATTATGTAACCACACCCATTCTGTTAGCCACACCCATTTTCACACAATTTCCTCAACCAAAAAATACAAGTAACTTAAAGTAAAATCTCCTTTCCCCTCCTATACCTTCACTCTGCCGTCCAGCATCAGTTGTTCCCGTCACTGTCAGTCATATTGTATTAAATGATTTTTCTACAGTTTTTAAAAATTATTACTAAAGGAGCCCTGCTAAAATTGGAATGGACGACCTTCCCCATACAGATCTCATCCCATTATGGCCTCTCTCCCCTGCAGATCCCATCCCATTATGGCCTCTCTTTCACTGCAGATCTCATCCCATTATGGCCTCTTTCCCTTGCAGATCCCATCCCATTATGGCCTCTTTCCACAGCAGATCACATCCCATGTGCTCCTTTTCCCATATAGCTCCCATCTTATGTGGCCCTTCTCCCCATATAGCTGCCATCTTAATGCGGCTCCTCTCCCTATATAGCCACATATAGCTGCCATCTTATGTGGCCCCTCTCCCCATATAGCCACCATATTAATGTGGCCGCTCTCCCCATATAGCCACATATAGCTCCTATCTTATGTGGCCTCTCCCCATATAGCCACATATAGCTACCATCTTATGTGGCCTCTCCCCATATAGCCACATGTTACGAGGGGGACCCGGGGAAGCGTGCCAAGATGGGAAATGGACAGCTTCCACCGGTCAAGGTCCACTGTGCGGTGTAAGGGACCGCTGCTATGGTCAGGAAAGAGTGAGCGGGTTGCTGCTAGTGATCATCTGGAACGTCACAGACGATCTATGTACACCGGTCCACCCTAACCCGTGAGGGTTGTATGGCTCGGGGATTCTCGTACGGTGTACCTGTTGCACGGGGACGCACAGAGGTGCCTACACACGTGTGCCAGCGGGAGTCACAGGAATATGGCACGGGGGTAGCACAGAGGTGCCCACGCACGTGTGCTTCAGAAACCAAGTGAGTCCGACAGAGACTCGAGGAGCTCACCTGGGACAGGAACACAGCCTGCTAAATGGGATACTACCGGAGCAGCAAGGCAGGGGCAAGACCTGCAAACTAGGTGCTGCCTGAGCAGCAAGGGCAAAGCCCACAAAAGACAATAGTGCCTGAGCAGTGGCGTGGCAGCACGCTGCCAGACATCCAAACATAGAAGGACGGTCGCGCGCCGCCATGATGGCAGGGGGAGCTTTTAAGGAGGTGTAGCTCCACCCAAGGGCGGGCGCGAGACGGGCGTGACCCAATCAGGATTCGTGACGTCCTGGCCCAGCCAGTCAGGATTCAGCACATCACCAGCCTCGTCATCGGGCCGTGTGATATCAGTGAGCGAATCAGAAGACGTCACGTGGAGCACATGCTCATCTTCCTGCCTCTGGGTCATAAAGGCGGGATCCCCGGTTTCACAATGTGCAGAGACATGGGAAGTCTTGCTGCTTCCCTGAGCATCTATTCTTTGCACACTGCGCAACCTCCCAGAGCCTCTGTGATGCTGAGCAGGAGAGCTCATGGCAGGCAAGGGATGGGAGACCGCTCCATTCCTTGCAAGGGGAGAACCACTAGGTGTCACCCTTCTGCTGTGTCTCTGAGAAGGCAACTCCTGCAGTCTCCCAGACCTTTGGCGCTGCTGAGCAGGAGGGCTCGTGGCAGACAAGGAATGGGGACCACCTCATTCCTTGCAATAAGAGAGCCACGATGTGTAACAGCCACATATAGCTCCTATCTTATGTGGCCTCTCCCCATATAGCCACATATAGCTGCCATCTTAATGTGGCCCCTCACCACATATAGCTCCCATCTTATGTGGCCTCTCCCCATATAGCCACATATAGCTCCCATCTTATGTGGCCTCTCCACATATAGCTCCCATCTTATGTGGCCTCTCCCCATATAGCCACATATAGCTGCCATCTTAATGTGGCCCCTCTCCCCATATAGCCACATATAGCTGCCATCTTATGTGGCCCCTCTCCCTGCATCTTCGGCTCACTGAGCGCTTACCTGCTCCAAGCACCGGTGGCCTCTCCTCTGTCTTCCGTCCTCCTCCGCGGCTCTCGGCACACTAAGGGTATGTGTGCACTAGGTGTTTTTTTCACACTGCGTTTTTTGTGCGTTTTTGGCCACAAAAAATGCACAAAAACGCACCCGCGGTAAAAACGCAATGCTTTCTTACCGTGTTTTTGGCTGCGTTTTTGCTCACTGCTTTTTTATGCGTTTTTTTATCAGTGAACAATGCCATTAAAGATTGTTGAAAAAAAAGGTCTGATGTCATTTCCTTCTTCAATATGTTCTACATTCTCCACTAGTGTATGCAGGAGAGCAGACAGCAGCTGCAGAGCCAGAAGGCTCAGCATGCTCCATCCAGGACTGTATGCAGGAGTTTTTTGCCCTCCAAAAAAATGACGTGGGCTTCGCCATATTTTTGTATGCTAGCCAGGTACAGCAGGCAGTTATGGGCTGCCCCCCCCCCCAGCTGCCTATTTTTACCCGGCTGGGAACCAAAAATATAGAGATGCCTTTTTTTTTTTTATTTCATAAATTTCATTAAATAATTAAAAAAAAAAATGACGTGGACTTTGCCCAATTTTTGAGTCCAGCCAGGTACAACTAGGCAGCTGGGCATTGGAATCCGCAGTGCAGGGTGCCCAAGCTTTCTGGGCTCCCCCTCTGAGAATTGCAGTCCGCAGCCACGCCAGACAATGGCGCTTTCATAGAAGCGCCATCTTCTGCTGCTGTATCCAACTCATCCAGCTGCCCTGATGTCGGGTGGCTCGCTGGGTAATAATGGGGTTAGGGCTAGCTGTATATTATCAACTGGCCCTAAGCCCGAAATTCATGATGTCACGCCAATATTAGACATGGCCACCATGAATTTCTAGTAAAGATAAAAAAAAAGCACAACACACAAAAAAATATTTTTATTAGAAATAAAAAAAAAACACAACACAATTAGTGACTCCATCTTTATTGAAATAAAGAACCCCCTCCGCAGTAATCCTGGGTCAAGGGTCCCGCGCCATCCAATCTGGATCCAATATCATCTGATCGGTTTCCTGGAAGGCAAAGCAATCAGATGATGTGTCAGGATCAAGGATGTGAATTCCATGACACAGCAGCTGATTCTATAAAAGCCGTTTATACAATCAGCTGATGCATCAGTGCAAAAAAAAAAATATACACACTTCAGTGCAGACTCCTGTCCGACCGATCGCTGCAGGACCCAGCGGTAATCAGCTGATGAAGTCTCCTGACGACATCAGCTGATAGTTTAGCCGGCCGCATAGTAAAAAGCCGGCGTCACCGCTGTCACTGTCACTGTCAGCTGATTCCGTCAGGTGACCGCATCAGGTTATCAGCACCAGGTCTTGCAGCTATCGGAGGTGTCCCGGCCATCTGCACACATCCGGAGCAGGGATGGTGGTACCAGGAGAGGAGCTGGGAGCGGACATGGCACCGGGAGGCTGCAGACAGGTGAGTATGACATTTTTTTCTCTACTGTTCACTTTTGACTTCGCAGCTGCTTCCATCTCCTGCCCGTACATGGCGCCGCATGGGAGCGGACATGGCACCGGACGGGAGATGGAAGCGGCGGTGCCGGTACCGGGAGGATTCACACTTCTGTGTTTACCAACAGAAGGAATCCTCTTCCTGTACACGTCACTGTAGTACCCACCCCTTGCGTTTAGAGCCGCGTTTTTAGTCATAGAAACGCAGCCATATGTGCAATTTGCGTTTTTCATTGCGTTTTTGAACATCTCATTGAACTCAATGGGTGGAAAACAGTGAAAAACACAAAAATAATTGACATGACCACAAAAACGCAGCTACAAAAAAACGCTGTGTGCAAACAGCACTTCTGAAAACCCATAGACATTGCTGGGGAAGCAATGTCACATAGTTTTCTGCAAAAAAACGCGGTAAAAAACGCCGCTAAAAACGCAGCAAAAACGTCTAGTGGGCACAGGGCCTGTCGCTGACAGACGGCAGGAGGAGGAGCTACCCCCCCCCCACACTGACGTGACCTCTGCAGCGTCAGCACGTCGCTACACGCCGGGTCAAGGTCCACTGAACCCGAAAGTGCAGCGCATACGGAGGTACAGGAATTCATTTGTGTCAGTGTCTTAAACAGACACTAACACAAATGAATACAGGGAACTGGATCGCTGGAGCTGTTTCTGGGAACCGGCTGCTATTTTAACAACAATCTTTAGATCCGTTCAAAACAATAAAGGATCTACATTTGTTTGCCCGAAAAGTGATACTTGGTAAGCTTCATTATAAGACCTCCCCACATGAGTTGTTCTCATCTAAGGAAGAATTGGAAGCAGTTGCCATCTTGGAGTCTTTGGAGGAAGAGAGTCATAGTAATGAGGTAGGAAACTTTCCCATTCATTTATGTGGAAAATCTAAAAAATTTCCATCCCTTAACATTTGTCCAGCCGTGGATATCTTTGTAAGATTGGTTACACAGGAAGTTGAGTGTCTAGCGGCCAAACATCGGGGTCCATCCAATTTAAATAAAAATGAAAGAAAAGCAATTGGATGAAATAAAAAATTGGACAGATGTGGTTATAAAGCCCGCAGATAAAGGGGGGAACATTGTTATCTGGCCCCTAACTCTGTATGAAAAGCAAGCTGTTTTTTTATTGAACAATATCACCTGCTATAAAAAATTGCCCATTAATCCCCACTCCTTCTTTCAAAAAGGAATTATTAGACATTTTGGATGGGGCGGTTTCAGATGGTATTATTCCGAAAAAGTTCTTTGACTATATCAAAGATTATCAACCACGCACAGCCACTTTCTGCTTAATGCCAAAGGTCCACAAGAATATGGTAGATCCCCCTGGGAGACCCATTGTCTCAGGTAATCAGAACCTGTGTGAACCTATCTGTGCATTATTGGATTATTATCTGAAACCGCTAGTATCAACCTTACCCTCTTATATAAAAGATTCCACGGCTGCTTTACAGAGATTGGACCAAATAAATCTAACCTCCAATATGATTTTAGTAACTGCAGATGTGGAATCATTGTACACTTCCATCCGACACACGGACGGTTAGGAGGCTGTACAGTGGTTTCTGAAAACTAGCAGTTTGGATTCCGAGTTGACATTACTGCTTCTGAAACTATTGAGGTATATATTGACCCATAATTTTTTCCTTTTTCATAATCAACTGTACTTACAGACTCAGGGCACAGCAATGGGGGCATCTTGTGCCCCCAGCTATGCCAATTTATTTTTGGGTGCCTGGGAGCGAGAAATATTTCAGTGTGAGACTATTCCCCATATCGATAAGATACCCCAATGGATGCGGTACATCAATGATGTACTATTCATCTGGGAGGGCTCCATTAGTGAGCTGGAATCAATGATGCAGACACTTAATAGGAATGAAAGAAACATTAGACTTACCTATAAGTATGGGAGGAAAATTGATTTTTTGGATCTGCAGATTGATACGCTCCCAGATGGATGAGTCGTCACCGATGTATATCGCAAAGAAACTTCTACTAATTCATTGTTGTCTGCTAAATCATCCCACCCACGGTCCACCATCTCAGGAATACCTATGGGTCAATTCTTACGTTTACGAAGGTTCTGTTCCTCACAAGAATCCTTTGTTAAACAGTCTGTGGATTTACAAAATCGTTTCAAGGAGAGAGGTTATAGTGCTAGAAGTATACGCAAAGGGTTTAATAGGGCACTTAATACTCCTCGGTATCAATTGCTTTATAGTCAATCAGGAAGGATGATGGCATCTAAACAACAAATTCATGGCCCCACACGTCGTATTATGACCTATAATAACCAGTGGGATCAACTTAGGGATATTATTTCCAAACACTGGTCAATTCTTCAAACAGACCCGGTCCTTAAAAAGACTTTATCAGATCTGCACATGATAACAGCTAGGAGATCCAACAATCTAAAGGATTTACTTGTACACAGCCACTATGATCCTCCTAATCAAAAAAAAATCATTGGTCAATCTGACCTTAATGGATTTTTTCCGTGTGGGCTGTGCAAGGGGTGTGCTAATCACACCAAGTCGAGGGTCTTTCATAATTGTGATGGATCCAAAGAATTCCAGATTAGAAAGAGAATTACGTGTGTCTCTAAAGGGGTCATTTATGTTGCAGAATGTCCCTGCAAATTAATCTATGTGGGTCTCACTACTAGGGAACTGCGTATAAGAACAAGGGAACACTATAGGGACATAGAAAAAGCTAAAACGGAAAAAAAAGATTCTGTATTAAAAACTATACCTAGGCACTTTAAAGCACACCATAATTGTAACCCTAGACTTTTAAAAATTAAAGGAATTGACCAGGTTAGTATGGGTCAGAGAGGAGGAAATCTAGCCAAAATTCTGGCCCAGGTGGAAAGCCGCTGGATTTACCGCTTGGGTAGTCTGAAACCAGGGGGATTGAATGAACAATTTGGATTTGGTGCCTATTTGTAATTTGCTTTTTGTCTAATGAATCGTATTTGTCCACGTATACTTAGCGATGTAGTTTTTATACAGAGATTCTTATTTTATGGGTATTGGTAGGTTTGGGTCTTTTTAATTAATATTTTTTTATTTTTAAATAAATAAAATAATTTTTAAAAAAAAAATTATATTTTTATACATATTTTCTTGGATCTGTAAACAAGAATCTTCTGTTAGTAAATATGATATTAATTATTCTTGTTTTTTATTCTATCCTCAGATAATGTTATTCTGATATATATGGAAGACAATTATCTTCTTATTGAATGGATTGGGGATCGCTGAAGTTTATATACTGAAATTTTATTTTTTTTTATCTTAACTTGTTTTGTATACCTCCATCTTTGATTTATCAGTCTACTTAATTAAATATTTATTCTTGTTTGTCATAATGCTTGTATTGGAATATATTTATTGCTCTGAATTTATAGATGGTCATATTTTGACACATCTAAGAATAATTACGATCTTGGATCCTGATATTTGTGGATATATTATATCTTATTGTCTTGCCTCTTTGTTATGATTATTGTATATGAATCCAAAAACTATATACTTTTTTCAGATTCCCTCATTAATCATTGTCATTGCGGGAACCTACCTAGAGCGCATGTGCTCCCACGGTGTATGCTCATTCCCTGAGCTCGCGGCGTACATGGTTGCTAGGTTTCTATACCAGTAACTAGCACAGCGGACTCGGGAATATTTTACTGACCGGAACACTAGTGGGATCCATGCGCCGCATGTGGAGTTGATTCCTCGTAATGGCTGGGGTATTTAAGACCCATTCCCTCTACTCTGTACATACGCCCCCTGAGGAAAAATACATTGAAACGTACGTTGGGGTAGAGGGACGATACAGCACTGCACTTTAGGTAATTACCATTGCTCTGTAGCACGTTAGCACCTTTAATTTCATTTGTCGGCTGCTTGTTTGCCTTTTTAAACTGGATATTTTGCCGTCTTTTTCTTTGCACAGCACATGCACCTTGGTCTGATCCACTGTTATTTGCACACTGCACCTTATTACGTGGAAGACCTTTCAACATATACTGTGTTAATTTCACCTGTGCCCTTTCACTATTTATGCGGCTTTCTGCTAAATTATTAGGCGGTTATTTATCTGCTTTATATGATCCATGATTAGTTGAAATTTTTTCTACTCAGTCAGTATATACCTCTTTTATCCAGACATCTAGGAGGTTTTCAGTGTTATATTTAATGATATCCAGGAGATTTTTTGCAAGTTAGCACTATGCACTTTTTTTTTACACTTTTTTCATATAAAATACATTAGTACTGTGTAGCACTTTGCACTTTATTTTTCAGTTTTGTGCCATTGTAGCCCATTGCTCATCAATTTATTATTGTGAATTCAGAGTCATTAATATTTTATACCAGTCACTCTGTGCCTCTTTTTTACAAACTTTTTTACACTGATCTTGCTTGATACAGCATTTTTTTGACTATTGTGTCTTTTTATATTTATTTTCATATTTATATTTTTTTTCACTGTTTCACCTTTTTTGTTATACTGCACATACACCTTGTAAGAATTGGCTGGCAGGCCTTTTATTGGATTGATACATATTCCCAATATTAATATTATTCTTTATTCATATAGTCACAATATCCTTTTCATATTACACATCCTATTCCCTGGATACATTAGTTTCACTGTAAAAATATTTTAAAGATTCTCCAGTATGTTATTTTCAAAATGATATAGAAGGAAACAATATTTTTATCTTACAACAAACAAGTCGGCCCCATATGTAATTTTGTGCATTAATTATTGTCTTTATATTGCTTATAGATCGTCCCTCGTGTTTTGAAGTACCATTACTATTTTATAAATTTTGACATGCATGTTTTTATAATAATTATTCAATAAACTAATTTTATATATTGAAATCACTGTTTTTCTTGTTGAGTATTTTTTTACTCCACAAATGTTGTCCTGAACTTTGCTTACAGTGAATACTTGTTTCAGACCTTGTTGTTATTTTAACAACCGGTTCTCCAGAATCGGACAGAACCAGCTGAATCCCACCCCTGACTGTGCAGACATTTCGATGGAATAAGGGTTAATGTTACTGATCTGATTGCCCACAGCTTCCACATGCCCAACCGCCCCTCCCCCTCGGGCCCCTGCTTGCCCCCCCTGGGCCCCCGTACAACCCCCCCTGGGCCCCCGCAACCCTCCCGGGGCCCCTGCTTGCTCCCTGGGCCCCTGCACCCGCCCCCGGGGGCCCGCACCTTCTATACTCACGTGCTGCTGCTCCTGCAGCCTGGCCTGGGGCGACGCCGGTCCGTCCTCCGCAGCGCGATGCTGCCAGCACCTGCACAGGAAGAAAGCAGTCATCACTCTAAGACTGCCTCCTCCTGCAGTGTCGATGGCTGCGCAGATGAGTCAGAGCCATGCGGCACTGACAGTGACAGCAGGCAGAGCAGGGAGAGCGATCTCCGATATGATTAGTGCCGATATGATTAGTGAAATTACCGGCCGGGGGGGGCCTCTCACACATATTCATAGGGGGTAGGGGGTAGGGGCCTAGGGGGCGTGGCCATCAATAGCAGGGGCCCACCGGGGGTTCTCCCGACCTCCTGGTGGGCCAGTCCGCCCTTGACACCAGCTGAAATTTATCAGTCATTAGAAACCAATCCTGCCATTTAGTGAAAAATAATATCAGCTGGTTCCACAGATGGCCTATAAAAAAGTGTTTCATAAAGAGGGGCCAAAGAAGAAATAGCCAGTTAAATCAGTGAGGTATCTCAAGATCTTTGCAATCTTATTGTTGCAAATGTACTGATGGCATTGGTTACAGAAGAATGTTTTACCGACTGAAGATTCAAATGGGCACTGTTGGGGCCATGATCCAGGAGTGGAAAGAACAGAATTTCACAATAAACCAGCTACAAAGAGATTCCTCTGCAAGATTTCAGAAAGAAGAGTGAAAATAATTATCATAAGTGTTGTCCAAAAGCCAAGGACCATGTGTGGAGAGCTATCCCTCTGTAACCTGCGGGTCTGGTGACCTTTATTTAATTTGCATTGTCACCTTATTGTACTGAGGAATTCTAGGCAAGTTACATTAACAGCAGTATACAGTAAAGGACAGACAACGTCCTTTGCTTCTCCGCGGATGTCAGGGGGATGAAACACTACTTCTCAACTTCCTTGAGAATGTAAAATTGTATGGAGCTTATCTGTAAATCCTCCCTAATTATTTCATCTGCTATAAAATGCACACACCTTAGTGTATAAACTTTACAGCAATAAAATATATACCCCCAACATTGGAAAAAGACCAGATATAATATATATAAGCTATATTCTTGACTCCAAATTACAAAACAAAATTTAAATACTTGATAGGTTCAATTTAAAGGGTAAAAATCATGGTCTTACCATCTACAATGGTTTCAATATACTTGTACTGGGATTAAATAATGTAAGCTATCTTACATTAAAATGTAGTGCTACATGTTGCTAAAGCGCTATGGGTCCTTTCTAAGCTTGGTGACCAAGACCCAACTATTACTTATTATAACTTGTGCTATTTAATGATGGCTGTGAAGCCAATAAAATAACTCTATATGTCTATGTAGAATTTTATATGGAAAAAAATGTCAAACCCTAAAGGAAGAAAAATATTAAAAGTAATCAAAACAATTTATGTTTCTAACGTTTTCTTCATAAGTCACTAAATGATGTGAGTGCAACCACTGTTCACATTTCCTTTTGTCATAACATACACTTTGCATTTGCTTTGGGGCTGATTAGGCTGTTAATTGTTTGGCACGTCAAAACAGGATTTTTTTTTTCAATTCCATTAAATGCGACTATTATGAATAATAAAAAGTACTGTATTTAAGTCTACTTTGCGTTGGCCTCCACTTGCCTGTATTAGACCGGTGAATGACAGCCTCCCTGCTTGAAACACACTGAAACTGCAGCCTTCCTTATTCACTGACATGATGAGAGCCCTTTCACACGTTCCTCCCATAGCAGTGTTTGTCCCCAAACACTAGAACTGAGCACAATGACATTCCAGATTCAACACCCCCACCAACAGCACAAGTACATAACAAGAATGCTAATTAGGGGGAGCTCGCCCTATCATTGAATGTGTTATAGCATTTACACTGCCTCTTGTTAAGTTACTTTCACTGCAACTAGTGTATTGGAATATTACACACCCTTCACTGAGATAAACTAACTTTTTACTACAATCTTGGAGGAAGAGTTTTCCAATAGGTATAAGAAAGAACAATATTAATTTCTCTTTTAGAGATCATTTTTAAAAAGTCTCCATGTAATGGAGGTTATGGGTCCAGTTGTCATTTAGAGCATAATATCACAAATAGTGATGGGTGGATTCGCAGATAACCGGGAATGGCGGGTCTAACCGGGTTACAAAAAAAATCCGGTTCTGGCCCGGGATTGGTCCGAGATATCTGGCCGAATGCCGGTCCCCATATAAGTCTATGGGGACCAGAATCCGGCAATTAAAAATGGTGATAGAAGGGATAAGGGTTAGTAGTGGGCTCTACTTACCGAGGCTCCAGTGCAGCTGTAACTGCTTCCAGGCCACTCATTCAATTCTGGGGTCGCTTATTACCTTCATTGCATATGCACTACTTTCCCCGCCCACCGGTGTCTGTGATTTGTTGCAGTCAGAAACACCCCCACACTGAGTGTCATCAGAGTGTCAGCTGACTGATTCTAATCACAGGTGCTACGTGCATCTACCGGGGTATATAATAAATAAATAAAATATTTGGCTTAGGGTCCCCCCATATTATTATTCCCAGCACAGATTAATCATGCGAGTACAGACTGCAGCCACTAACCATGAGTTTATCTTAGCTGTGTAACAAAATAAGAACTGCATTCAGATTTTTTTTAATTATTTGAATAAAAAAATTAAAAAATCAGCATGCGAGTAGTATTCTTAGGCTGGGTAGACCCATGGTTATTGGGCCCCCAGACTAAAACTAGCAGCCTGCAGCTGCCCAGAATTGTCCATCCAGAACTTTACCAGGCTCTCTCTGATTCCCCTGGTGCGACATACAAAAGGGAAAGGCACCACCCAGTGGGATCTCCTGGTATACAACCACACTGTAATTAAAGGAGAAGAAAAGAAGAAAAGGTATACCAACAAGGGATCACCACGCCATCAATTAATCAGGAAAAAGACTTTATTGCAAGAAAAGTAAAACCACATGTCTCCACACTAGGAGTGAGGCACACAAAGAAACATGAGTAAAAACACTTAAAAAGCCAAAGGCATAAACCGAACCCGCCAGGAGCCATTGTAATAATTTACAATATAAATATACAGTACAAAAAACTCTCCTACATACAAAATAAATGTCTGACCATAGAGCTAATATGCCAGTGTACAATGCTTTAAATGATATAGTGGACCGCACAGTTTGTGGTCCAATAATGGAACTCAGTCTGGCACTTTATATTAGAGAAGCACTATTAAGGTACAGAATGGTCTGTTATTGCATGTATTACAAACCTAAACAATATAGCAGCATGTGTCAAATACACCTACAAGACTGTACAGGATAAATCGATAATCAATGGTAGAGAAAAATTAGGGTTATCTATTTAAGATGTGTAACCAATAATCGGGGTCCTGAGCACCTAGGGAGGTGCCTATCAGCCCTGTCACAAAATAATATGTCTACCTAGACAATATAAGACAGGCTGGGGCAATGTCCCTATTCAAGATTAAGCGGAGCCGGACCTATACTTACTACCACCAGAGATAAGTAACAGCCATGTGGGTGGAAGTAATAAGGGATGATGAAGGTTCCTGGCGTGGTAACCCCACGCGTATCGCCGCTTGTGACAGTGGCTTCCTCAGGGTAAGAAAAGGCAGTGCTCGGTTTCCCTGTGTATCCTATTTAAAGAAAGTTAATCAGCACTCACCAGTGTTGCAGCTGGAGATTCCTGTGCATTTGCAAGGCTCCGATGGTGGCCGCCATCTTGTTTGGATCGCATGACGTGTAAGTCTCCTCCCCCGTCTACTACTGCGCATGCGCTAAATGTAAATTCACTAAGCACTTGTCAAAGTGCATTTAAACACACCGCATAATGTTGTTTATGGAGCGTGCTGACATATACTGAAGCGGCGATCTGAAGCGGCGCAATAGAGGCTTAATCAGCCATGCAAGGTTATACAACGCAAGCGCGCTGTCATTTAACAGCCTGCATAAAACAGTACGCATGTGTTAAGAAACAAAGTATTCCCTCTTGTTAAGGGGAGGACCAATAGTGTGGTATATTAACCCTTTCCAGGGTATCTCCTGGTCTCATAAGTTCCAAATGGATAAAGGGGTTAAAGTCCCAGCAGGTTCAAAGGGATTAGGAGTTATAGAAAGAGAAACAGCCAAAAAACGGTCCACAGTGGCAAGCCATCTGTATGCACATATGTGACCTGTTATTTTTGCACAGAGATGGGAGAGAGTTGGGCTCTCTTGTATCATCATATACGTATCTCATAGAGGAGACAGCAATTCTTAGCAAAGTGTATAGTGGCGACCCATGCTCAAAGGAGCATAAGGGTCTGTACATACATGTAAACCAGTTGTCATATCATAAACACACATGCCAGATGGCTCCCACCCCACCTAGTAGGTATACATGGTCATATGAATTCCCTATCGTCGGTCGAGAAATGCGATCCAAATGCCGAATCCATGTTGTAGATGACCCGTGGCCCACACCTAAACAGGTAGGTACATATGGTCATAAACCATAGATACAGTAAGTGAAAATGAAAATCATTGCCCTAAGTATGTTGGTAAGGAACCACTAGATATTTGCAGTTGGTAAAGGAAGTAGTACGTAATGGCAACTCATGTTCACCTGGGCATGGACACCCTATATAAACATGTATTCCGATTACTATACCATTATCGCAGGTGCCAGATAACCCACACCTGGTCAAGCAAAAAAAAATATTTATATATGGTCAGGAACCATAGAGGTCAAAGGTCAAGATGAAATATGATATCAAGTTATCACTCACTACATAACCTTCTTACATAGGATTTAAGGGTACTCCCATACAATTGAGGGGAGAAGACTCCACAGGTTTAATTATACAAATCGAAGAGAGATGATATTTCCCTAAGCATATAGATCAGACCAAAATAGTTATTTTGGCAAGCAATAGGTTCTAGAAGACCAAATGTATAATGGTAGTCCATTTTCTCAGGACCATATAGACCATGCAAGAGGTGGTCGCAACACAGCGGGTGGCACCCGCCTAGCCAGGTAAGGGCACCTGTTCAGATATCACAGACATTTCAAGTCACAGTTGAAGATTATATTTATGTCATTGTGTGCCTCAAATCTTACACATATACAATCAGGAGGTGCTCTCATAACAACAACAGGGATTGCCCTGGTGCGGTAGCAATAAGGGTAATAAGGGGTTAATCACAGCTCACGCTGCCACTTTACCCTAGATTAGTAATGAGAGGCGTCTATGAGATCCCCCCTTTACTAATCTGTAAATAAAAGTAAATAAACACAAACATTGAAAAAATCCTTTATTTTAAATAAAAGACAAAAAGTACCCTCTTTCACCAATTTTTAAACTCAAAAAAACCCCAGGTCTGACATAATCCACACAAGGTGCCAGGATGATTCCAGCTCTGCTACATTACAGACTTCAGGCAGAGACTGAGCAGCGATCAGCGGTGACGTCACTCAGGTAAGTTGTGGGCACAGCTGGAGGAAACTCATTGACCAAAATAAAAGGATTATAGGTCTCAAAAAATGGCAGACCAGACCATTTTTTTCCTTTTTGAAAAAGTACTGAATTTTTTTAACCACTAAAATATTGTGTCATCATAATCGTACTGACCTGAGGAATTTTATTACCTAGTTGTTTTTGCTGGACAAGGTGCATCGTTATAATAAAGACCCACAAAACAATGGAGGAATTTCATTTTTCACCATTTCACCCAACTTAGAATTTTTTTCAATTTTTTCAACTTATTAAATTATAATCTGCCCCACAATAAACAAGCAGAAGTATGGCTATGTTAATGGAAACAGTTAAGGCTCTTAAAAGTAGAGGGAAAAATGCAACCACGAAAATGAAAAGTACCCTGGGCATTAACCCTATCACCACCAAGCCTGTTTTCAGCTTCATGACCAGGCCGATAATTTTTTTCAAATCTGACCAGTGTCAGGTTATACGGTAATAACTCTGGAACGCTTTAATCCAAGTGTTGCCTGTGATTCTGAGAATGTCTTTGTGACACATTGTACTTTATTTTAATAGTAAAGGTAGGATGATATTTTTTGCATTTATTTGTGAAAATATTAGAAATTTGGCTACAATTTTGAACATTTTGCAATTTCCAAACTTTGATTTATTATGCCATCAAACCAAAGATTTATGTCACACAAAATTGTTATTATATAGCATTAACATATGTCTACTTTACATCAGCATAATTTTTGAAACACTATTTCTTTGTTAGGAAGTTAGAAGTGTTAAAAGTTTATCATTAATTTCTCCTTTTTCCAACAAAATTTACAAAGCCAATTTTTTCAGGGACCACATCATATTTGAAGTGCCTCTGAGAGGCCTAGGTGACACATAATGCCTAAACGTGTTACCAGCTAAAAACTGCATTCTTTAAACTGCTCAAAAACACATTCAAGAGACTTATTAACCTTTCAGGTGCTTCATAGGAACTAATGAAATGTGTAAGGAAAAAAGGAAAAAAATACTTTTTCCCACAAAAATGTTATTTCAGCCCCAAATTTTTGGATTTTACAAGGGTAACATAGAAAATTCACTGTAATATTTGTTGTGCAATTTCTTCTGTGGAAGCCTATACCACATAAAAGGTTGAAAACTACTGTTTGGGCGCACAGCAAGGCTCGGAAGGGAATGGCTCCATTTTGAAAAGTACAGCCCTTGAAGATCTAGAAGTGTGGTAAGCACCTTAAACCCCCAGGTGCTTCATAGAATTTTATAATGTTGAACTGTGAAAATAATAGATCACATTTTCCCATAAAAAATTTTGGATTAGCCCCAAATGGAGCACCATTTGACTATTGGAACACAAAATTGGCCGAAATCATTAGCGAACGCCCTGTTGCATTTGGAGAGCCCCTGATATGCCTAAACAGTGGAAATTCCCTACGTGACCCTATTTTGAAAACTAGACCCCTAAAGGAATTTTTCTAGAGTTGTGGTGTGCACCTTAAATCCCCATGTGCTTCACATAATTGTATAATGTTAAGCCATGAAAATAATAAATCACATTCCCCCCCCCCCCCCGAAAAAAATGTTGGTTTAGCCCTAAATGTTGTATTTTCACAAGTGTTTCAAGAGAAAATGCACCATAAAATTTGTTGTGCAATTTCTCCTGAGTACACCAATACCCCATATGTTGTGGAAAACTACTGTTTGGGTGCATGGCAGAACTCGAAAGGGAAGGAGAGGCATTTGAATTTTGGGGTCAAGATTTTGGTAACAATACATTGTGGACACAATGGCATTTGAGGACCCCCAAACATGCCAAAACAGCAGAAATCCTCCACAAATGAACCCATTCTGGAAATTAGACCTCTCAATGAATTCATCACAGGCAGTAAAAAAGTTTGTTTAAAAGAACTGAGAGTCCTCAGTGGTTGACTCTCAGTGGTTGACTCTCAGTGGAGGACTCTCAGTGGAGGACTGTCAGTTCTTTTAAACAAACTTTTTTAATCTCTACTGGCTAACAAGGTACTAAGATATATTTCACAGGCAGTAGTGAGCAATTTTAGCCCTAAAGTGATTCATGGAATTGTACAACATTAAAATTAGAATTAAAAAAAAAATACAATTTTTTTCACTAAAATATTTCTTGGACCCCAAAATTTTAATTTAATTTTCACAAAGAGAAATATAATGGACCAAATAATTTGTTACACAATTTCTTCTGCGTTTGCCAATACCCTGTATGTGGTTGAAAACTACTTTTGAGGCAGAGCACAACGCTCAGAAGGATAGAAGCACCATATTGGAGTTCAGATTTAGTTGAAATGGTTTGGAGGTGCAATGTTGCATTGCCTAAGCTCCTGTCATGCTAAAAAAGCAGACCCCCCCACAAGTGACCCTATTTCACAAACTGCACCATTCAATGAATTTATTCAGGGGTACAGTGAGCATATTGCTGTGTTACAAAATTCTATACTATTGGGTAATGAAGAAAAAATAATTACATTTTTACCACTTTAATGTTGTTTTAACCTCAGATTTCCAATTATCACAAGGGAAATAGGTAAAAAAAACAAACCATAATGTTTTACACAATTTCTCTGAAATGTGGCAAAACTCCACGTGTGACTGTACAGTACTGTTTGACCGTACCACAGGGCTCAGGAGGAAAGTAGCGCCGCTGGACTTTGTAGCACACAGTATTCTAGAATAATTTGCAGACTCCATTTGCAGAGCCCATAAGTGCCAGAACAGCAGAATCCTCCCCTCCTTCCTCAAATCACCACATTTTGGAAATTACACCCATCTGGGAATTCATCTATGGGTGTAGTGATGGTTTTGTCTCTAGAAAACACTCACGAGTCAAGCACAGTGAATGTTGCAGAATTAAAAATTGCAAATAAGGCCTTGTAGTGCACAGTATATTACAGTGCCCATACATTATACCCAGTTCGTGCTTCTAGAGACACACACCCTATATATTAAGTGGGCTCTTCTCAATACAACAATTCCAATTACGTGGACACTAACTGCAGTTTAGGCATATTGTAGTGTGCAGAAGGGAAGGGGGCAATTGGATTTGGGAGTGCAGATTTTGCCAGATTTATTTTTTGGGGGGAAACAGGGTTTTTCCAGAATTACTATATCAATGTGCATGCGCGCCAACAACAGCAATAGCAGCGCAGTGTGATATTCAAATAAAGAAAAAGGGGCATGACATAGAGGATACTGGATGAGGGCTGTACAGCGAGGCCCCAACCCACAAAGGCCCGCACCTGTTGCACCTGTGAATCAAAGTGCAGTGCATTTCTGCAACTTTGATTAAAGATATTTTTGCAACCAAGCATCACATCTTTCTACAATAGGTATGCCTGGATTCAGCATCTTAGTGCCAGTAATGCACTGCCTTTACTTCATCTTGCAATATCCTGGTGGTTGGTCCTCTACAAAGGTGATTTCCAGGATATAGCATGGATG
The DNA here is from genome assembly GCF_048569485.1 of Anomaloglossus baeobatrachus. Taxonomy (NCBI): domain Eukaryota; kingdom Metazoa; phylum Chordata; class Amphibia; order Anura; family Aromobatidae; genus Anomaloglossus; species Anomaloglossus baeobatrachus. Next base: position 102,144,284 of record NC_134362.1, read on the forward strand.
GCCTAGCCTTCTGCTAGGCTGACAGAACACACACATCGCATACCCGGACGGGCAGGTTTCTCTTCCTTCCCAAGAATCCTTTGATATCTTACTAGAGCCTTTTGGTGAGTGTTACTCTACTGTTTTGTGCATCCAGTTCAGTATGTTCCGATTTATAAAGGGGACCATGTTCTTTACATATGTAGTCTTTCAGTAAATTAGTATGGCACTGCATTCAGTCTTTTTTACTACTTTTAGTAGTTAATTATCCATTGTTTCTTTTTATCCATAGGATGATTGATGTTATATCTGTTAGTGAAGTGGCTCACCTGATATATCTTTCTTGATGTTCTCTTTTTGACTACATTTTGACACATTGTTTGTCATTTTTTGTGGTGAATTAACCATTGCCAATTCTATAAAATAATCTGCCTTTCTTTTTGTATATTTTGATTTATTATGTCATCATATTTACAAGACTTTTTGTATTTTTTCTGTTATAGTGTAATCTGATGAAGGTCAGTTGACCGAAACGTCATATGATTAAATTGACACAAATTGCTTGATAAAATATAATAAAACAAGTGACTTTACTTCAAAACAGTTTCTGAGTGCTGGATTTTTTGATATTTTTGAATACGGAGTGGGACCCTATCCAAGCACCAGTGTATTTTGGAGTGCCGCATTTCTATATCTTTATCTAGCCTTCAGGTATGTAATCCGTGAGAGTTTATTCGGAATGTATCCAGGCATAGTTGGTTATATGTATGTATAGGTGTAGCTCGGATACATTAGATAAGAGAAAAGCTCCAGTATGGTTGGAAAAACCTCTGTGCCTGGATAGATATTAAGTTGGCCATGGGGACTCTGGAGCACAGGGGTTTCTCTACATTATTGCTGGGGGACATATTAATGGCTTCTTTAATGAGTACTTTGGTAATTAAATGTAAGGCCTCATTCACCCGTCAGTATTTTAGATCAGGGTTTGTTTGCCAAAACCAGGAGTGGAACTAAGGGTCCCATCACATGTAGCGACGCACCAGCGATCCCACCAGCGATCCGACCTGGCAGGGATCGCTGGAGCGTCGCTACTTGGTCGCTGGTGAGCTGTCAATCAGGCAGATCTCCACAGTGATCAGAGATCAGCCACCAGCGACCCGTGTAACAACGCTGTGCTTGGTAGCCAGGGTACACATCGGGTAACTATGCAAAGCGCTTTGCATAGTTACCCGATGTGTACCCTTGCTACATGTGCAGGGAGCCGGGGTACGCTGGTAACCATGGTACACATCGGGTAACTAAGCAAAGCGCTTTGCATAGTTACCCGATCTGTACCATGGTTACCAGCGTACCGCCGCTTTCAGGCTGCCAGACGCTGTCTCCCTGCACATTCAGATCATTGGTCTCCTGCCGGCAAACACGTCGATGCATGCTGCACAGCGGGAGACCAATGAGCAAAAAATGGTCCTGATCGTTTTGTAACGATCAGCGACCTCGCAGCAGGAACCCGCTCGCTGCTGCTTATCACACACAGCGATATCGCTGGCGAGGTCGCTGATATGTCACAAAACCTGCGATGTTACAGCAATCTCGCTAGCGATCTCGCTGTGTGTAACGGGGGCTCTACAGAGAAAAATGATAATTGAAAGATTGACACTTGTTCTGTGTTTTGGCAAATACTGATGAAATACTGGCATGAATGAGGCCTTAGAACTTTTGGAAGTGTTAAATAAAGTGGTTTATTACTTTTTGGCTACCTCAATTAGAATTAGGCCCAAAGAAATCAAAGGGATCTATCCATCTCTATTCATAATGGGGAGCTTGTTGATTGTATCACTATGGGCTAACAACTCACATTATTTTTTATGTCACATAACAAGCTAGTTTAATGTCAATAGCAATCTTGTTACTGGTTTAGTAATACATTATTGCTTTCATCCAAAACTAGCGCCACACCTGTCCCCAGATTGTGTTTGGTATTGCAGCCGAACTACATTTGCGTCAATATAACTGAGCTGCAATATAAAAAACAAATCATGAACAGTTGGGGCACTCTTTCCACCAGCCACTTTTTTGGAGAACCCCTGTAAGAAAAAGCTAGAAAATAATGTGTCATTGTAAAAGAGTTTTCTAATAAATATTCATGAGGAACTGGGATTTTATTCAGCTTATACAGCAATGATGAATATGTTGGCGCTATATACAAGATAGCAACCATAATTATGTTCATTATTATTGTTGGTCATTAGCCAATGTTAGGCCATATGTGCATCATATTAGGCAGCTGGCTGATAGCATGGCCAACAACCTTTGCTTATTGACATAAAAAAGAGAGAGAGAGTACACCATCAACCTCATCAGTAATGTATCATCATTATCTTCTGTTT